>NC_084801.1:137854058-138154982 GCF_963169125.1 Humulus lupulus | reverse complement strand
CCATCTGATCTGGCAGGCTCTTTAGAGGAGCCTGTCTTCTTGGAGGTCGCATTGGTGTTCTTAGGCGCCATAATACTCCAGGGACCGTCTGTCTTTCTCTTCAGGCTCTCAATGAAAGCACCAAAATGTTGACTGCGTTTTGGCCAATGACGTGTGAACGTCAAAAACGATAAAACCTTTAAGAGAAAATAAACGACACAGACGATTTTATAGTGGTTCAGCCCCAATATGATGGTAATAGCCTAATCCACTTAGAGTTGTGATTATAGACTGCACTCAAGATCAGATGAACCTGAGTCAACTGAGTTTCTTTAGTGCAGATTCCAAGAATACAAGAATTCTCTCAAATACAATTACTCTCTCTCTCTAGAAAATTCAGATCAAAAGTTCAAAAATCCAAAAGTCCCCTTTATGATGCCATAAGCCTTGTATTTATAGGCTCAGGATCGTACAGATGATATCCCCCATAATCGTAATATTTTATTATTCTCATTATATTTAAATTACACTAATATTCAAAATGTAACAATACACTATATTCGTGGGATAAATTGAGAGATTCTCGTGTATGCCAGGACCGATTCTTGTTGAAGCCGTTTCTGGGAATCTTGACGTAGTCCTGCTCCATCCAGTCGATCCATATCTCATTCAAGCTGGTCGACCACACCTTCACTGGGGAGACACGCACTTGACTGGGTATTCATGCACTTGACTGGGCAGTCATGCACTTGACTGGGCAGTCATGCACTTGACTGGGCAGACATGCACTCGACTGGGCAGACATACACTTAGCTGGGCAGACATGCACTTGACTGGTCGGACATGGTCATGACCGATCGGCCAAGGTCATGCCTGGTCGGACAAGGTCATGCCTGGGCAGGCAAGGTCATGCCTGGGCAGACAAGGTCATGCCTGGGCAGACAAGGTCATTCCTGGGCAGACAAGGTCATTCCTGGGCAGACAAGGTCATGCCTGGGCAGATACACATGTGACTGGTCGGACAAGGCATCCCTGGTCGGCAACGACACTTCTCTGGCCAGTCAAAATTCTTCATCGGTCTACCGGGTCACTCCTAAGCCAGGTCACCCGACCATTCCTTGCCATTTGTCATTTCTATTGCCACGTCATCATTTTCAAATTTTGGGGATAACACTTAGAGATATATAGCGACTCGCAGTTAATTGTCAACCACGTCCTCGAAGAATATGTTGCTCAGGGAGAGAAAATGATGGCCTATCTCAGTAAAATCAAAGATTTGCTTGCTCAGATTAAGAGATACACCATCCAACAAATACCTAGAGAACAAAATGCCATGGCAAATGCACTGGCTAAGCTGGCCAGCAGTGTCGTAGTGGACAAAGCCAATTTGGTCCCCATTGAGTATCTGGACCAACCCAATATCAACCTGCCAGAATTAATCCTTCTAATAGACAACACTCCATCCTGGATGACCTTGATTGCAGCTTATCTAGAGCACAAAATCCTGCCCAACAGTCGTAACGAGTCTAGAAAATTGATCAGGAAAGCTGCTCGGTACCTCATCCTGGACGGGGTCATGTACAGAAGAGGATTTTCCATGCCATTACTCAGGTGTGTCAACCATACAGAATCAGGACGGCTTATGGAAGAGGTACATGAGGGTTTTTGTGGGAATCATGTTGGTGGCAGAGTCTATCTAAGAAAATTCTAAGGCAAGGCTACTTCTGGCCAACTATGAATGAGGACTCCATATCGCATGTTCAAAAAATGTGACAAGTGTCAGATATTTGCAAAAATCACCCGATCAGCCCCAAACAAACTAACACATATGCAAAGTCCATGGCCCTTTGCTATTTGGGGGATTAACCTTATTGGTCAGCTGCCAAAAGGAAATGGGGGAGTACAGTACGCGGTAGTAGCAGTGGATTATTTTACTAATTGGATGGAGGTCGAGCCGCTGGCAACAATCACTTCCAAGAAAGTATTGGACTTTGTAGTAAAGAATATAATTTGTAGGTTTGGTCTACCCCACAAAATAGTGTCTGACAATGGAACGCAATTTGATAACCAGTTATTTACTGATTTCTGCACTAGACATGTCATCACAAAAAACTTCTCAGAAGTCTCACACCCACAAGCAAATGGACAGGTAGAAGTAGTTACAAGACTTTCAAAGACACTCTGAAGAAGCGTTTAGAAGAGGCTAAGTGAAACTGGCCTAAGAAACTACCTGAAGTACTATGGTCCTATAGGACTACTAAGCAAACAGGTACTGGAGATACCCCCTTTGCACTTACATACGGGTATGAAGCGATGCTACCCGTGGAGGTGACTTCGCCGTCTCACAGGCGCATGACATACGACCAGGATGGTAATCACCAATTGTTAGCTAAATCATTGGACCTAATTGAAGAAAGACGTGAAAAGTCCAACATATGCATGGCTTCCCACCAGCAAAAAGTTGCCTGGTACTTCAATTATAGAGTTAAGGAATGAAAATTTGAAGTAGGAGACCTAGTCTTATGAAGAATATTCCTAGAAACTCGAGATGCTTCAGCAGGAGTGCTAGGCCCCACCTGGTAAGGCCCTTACAAGGTTACGAAAATAGTACCACCCGACACATACAAGCTAGCGCGGTATAACCAAGATCTCCAGCTAGTACATGTCCCCCGTTATTGGAATGGGGAACACCTAAGGAAGTACTACCAACAAAGATCACTTTTAAGTGATCGTTGACTGACTGGTATAGGCACAAATTGCCCATACCACCGTCCAGCTCAATTTAGCTATAGTAATTATGCACAGGTTTGATTTGCCCATTTATTGTAATAATTAATATTTATGAATGTAAGCTACGATTGTAGTGACACAGCTTGTATGGTTAATTTTTAACCAATAAGACACGAGTTTTGTCCATTTTTACAAGCCTTACTTTTATAATGATTATCTTGCTAACTAGTGATTTCTTTCACAGATTGTCGGCAGTGTATGAAACCCTTATAGGTTTTGGCAAACCTAAGTGGTCCCGAACAGGTTATTATGAGCAACTCTGGTTAGTTAGCAAGTGACCAAGAGGATAACCCAAGAGTTATGAATCTTGCCCAGTCATTTGAGGGGCACCAGTCATACATGGACAAGCTGAGGAAAAAGCGTGTAATTAAAAGGACTTAGAAACATTAAGTTTTATTAATGTTAAAGTGCTTGTGCGTTGCTCGTTATGTACCAAGCAACAAAAAGAGCCATAAAATGATTTTTGTAGATAGGGTTGAATAATTTTTGTTTACAACTCATTCGAAAAAATTGAACAGCTTCGATTTACAGAGCCGTACATCTCCAAACAGAGCCGCACAGCTCCATACAGAGCCACATAGCTCCAAACAAAGCCGCACAGCTCCAAACAGAGCCGCATAGCTCCAAAACTGCTCTGATTTATAGACATGGAAGATACCCACTCTCCTATCAGACATTAATGGAACCGCCCATTCTACAGTCCCCTCAACTACTACAGCCATGTCCCTCAAGTCACGTCTCCTCAACTGCCGCACACATCAGCTCACTCTTCGATGACTGCATAATCATCGGTATAGTTATTAAAAGAAGCCATCATGATGCTTTATGGTATCAAAAAGAGGTGGGAAAGAGTGAAAAGTCATTTCTTGGAAACTTGAAGAAATACAAAGGCTATTAACTATACCAGATGCTATGCCACGTAGCAAGAAGCATATACCCCTGACAAAGCTGGACGGGATGGTCCTCAGAAGAAAATTTCCATGCTGCTTAGCACCATTGTAAACTTTGGGGGCAAATGTTATCCCCAAAATTGGCATATCTGACATGGCACTAAACTTGGACATGTGGAGCAGATTGGGCAGACCCCTCGGCAGGTTGGTCTGTGTATACCTGCAGGGATACGACAAGTTACTGCTTGACATGCTATCTCCAGAGGCTCAGCTGCTTGGCAGGACCACCAGAAAACTTGCTGATCAGTACGACATGCAGACTGGTCAGAATACACTTGACAAATGAATAACAGTCACTGCTCGGTATGCTTTCTAGGAGAGCAGCTGGTCGGTATGACGAACAGACATACCTGCTCGGATTAAAGCAGTTACACTCTCCATTAGCACTCCGCAAGAATCGCCCAACCATCCACAAAGAGCGCCTAACAACCCTGAAGACTCGGTCAAACCACCTAACAAATAGGATAACAACCACCTGTGAGAAGAAATGGATATTTCCCCATCAGATATGCTCAGGTGTAACACTTGGGCGAGAGGAATAGTATAAATACAAACTTTCCACCATAGTGGAGGGGAGGGTGGGGGGTGGGAGACACACAAAGAACAACCTACCAGCCAGCACCAGAAACATACTGAGCAGCCTGGCTTGGTACTTAGCAGCAATTCTGCCATACTATATTATCTTTTACACATAGAAATCAACTTGTAATCCCTTGTGATATTGTGTAAACCCTTAAGATCAATACAAATCTAAGAGGACGTAGGTCATTACCAATCTCTGGGGCTGAACTTCTATAAATCCTGGTGTTCTTTATTATTTATTTCTCATTATTATTAGGTTCTTGGCTTATTTATGGTTCATTTATTATCTGTATGAAAGCTCTCTAATTAATTATTTTAACTCTGCATTAGTTGACCAAAAAACCAGTCAACAAGTATGAAATATTATTATAATAATGATATTTTATAACTGTTGACGCGGTTATTTGCCAACTATAAATATTAAGAAATAAAACAGGTAAAATAATGCTAAATTATAAAACATAATGAAATAATAAACACCCTCTCGAACACACACAACTTTTTATGTGGTTCAGTTGTTAAAATCCACGTTGTCCATGAGTCAATATTATTACTTTTCTCTCTTAATTTCTGCAGAGCTTTTGTAATACAAAAAATGGTCGTCCCCCTCCCTGTCCATTATCCATAGTATTTATAGGGGAATTTCATGGACAGGTTTGGGTAACTGCGTGGATAAATAAGCTATATATTTAATAAAAATTATTCTCATTTACATTGGGATATGATTTGATAACAGAATAGAATATACTCATGTTATCTCTGATAGTAAATGATAGATATACGATACAGCCTAGGCATTAATGAACGTATAAGGAGCCTTCGATTTCTTGGGATCCTTCAGTATGTGTTCTGTCCAGGTTCCCACGAGTTGAATGTCTCACCCGAGCTCGTGTTCAAAGACTATCTAGACCCTAGCTTGTAGTAAGCTCAGGGCGCCCAAAGTGGGATCTAGTCATTATAAGTCTCAGACTCAATTGTTATCCTAAGAGGCGGTCTAATAATATCCTGTGTATTGTGCTTTCAAGCCCCCAAACTCGAGTTGTTCACATCACTGTTTGCCAGATATTCTACCTGGCTATTTTTCCACATATTCATCTACCAGTTGTACCCGAGCTGAGTAATTGAACTTGTGCTAACTTTAGGGTACTACATTTGACACCCAAGCTCCTACTCGTGCATGATTTCGTCACTTTCTTACATGCACAGTAGGGGATTTTAGGCTTCTGCCATGTAAACTCGTGCCTGCCCACTACTCAAGTGTTGGACACGTGGCTGCCTACAATTGGCATCCGTTCGGGTTTCAAGGACTATGACAATTGTTCTGTCAACTTTTTGTCGTCGTATGGTTCATTTAATCTTGGCCATTTGACCTTGAGCTAACCCAATCAGATGGCTCGAATTAATTCCCATAGTTGACATATAAATAGGGTGATTAGACCTGAACCCTCACCACCTTTACATTAAAAAAGTTTCCATTTCAAAAACAAAGTTTCCCTTTTTCTTTTCCAACTTCTCCCAAAAACCCTCCATCGCCTTTTAGATTCTCAGAAGCTTTCAAGGAATTTCATATAGATGTATCTTCACTTCTCTTAATTGATTATATCAATTGTAAGCATTTCCTCACCTTGTTTTAATTTTTATACTCCTTGTTTTCCAGTGAGTTTTTTTTAAAACTATTCTTGACTTGCTTTATTCTTCTAAAGTCTGTCCTGGCCCAATTTTGAGGCATAGCTCGCATTAAGGCCAGGGACGAGGAGCTCTGAGCTGTCCTAGGTTTCGCTCACAAGAGCGAACAGGCCGCCAAAGTCGCCCTGGTTTATGCTAAGGAGGGCGAGTGGTCTACTAAAGCCGCCCTGTCCGCCTCCTAGGATTAGGTCATGGAGACGAGTCATCGCATGGATTAGCTTCAAGCCGAGAATGAAGAACTCAAGAAGAAGATGATCGAGGCCAAGGCTACGGCCAAGGAGGAAGTTGCAGAACGTCAACTCAAATGGAGGAGATGCTTTACCATTGTTGGGTCTTCAACCAGGACGAGAACTTATCTTTCATGCAGCCTGAGCTATGGGATCAGTATCTTGCTCGGTTCAAGATTCGGTTCTCACAGGAACCATCAGAAACTAGTGAAGCTTCTGGAGTTGCCAAGGGGGGTGGCGAGGAGGTGACTTCTCTGGAGCGAGCTGGCGGAGCTCAATGATTTTATTTTTCACCCTTATTATTATTATTATTATTATTTTAAACTTTTGTAACAGTCCCTTGGGACCAGAACAATTGCTTTCGGGCTTAGGTTGAGGTTTCTTCTCCTCGAGATGACAATATACTTTTGAATATACTTCTAACTTGTGATCTATTCGTGTTTCCCTTAGTCTGTTATTTTTTTCATGTTTATGAATCCTTAGATTCTTGTACATTTGAAGTCTTAGGGGTTTACTTTTAGATCGAGATAGATTTTATCGATATCTTAGTTGTATCCAAGATTTTACTTGCTTATTTGCGTCACACCTGTTAAGAATCAGGCCTCGGACCTGGTTATGTCCAAGGTTTTTAATAGGCTTAATAGCTTTATACCTGTTAGGAATTAGGCCTCGGACCTGGTTATATCCAGGGGCTTTAGTAGGCTTAATAGCTTTATACCTATTAGGAATCAAGCCTTGGACCTAGTTATATCCAGGGATTTTAGAGATTTCTCAAACTTAGTTCGCGTTAGGTTTATTGAAAATTCGAGCCTTTTTTTTAAAAGTCGCTAAATAATCAATTTCTCCAAACTCTAAGTTTTTAATCCTTATTCGAGTAAGCTGAACTTTCTCTAAAATTCTCCTTGGTTATGTGCCCCCAAGGAACCAGAATGTATAAACGTTCTTGGTTGCTTTTACAACGCGAGCTCGTAATAATAATAAAAGAAATGGTTATTTAATATTCCAACTGTTATTGAATTGAAATGAGTTTTATAAATAAGCCTTACATAAATGGTAATACTATTGATAATACTTTTTTAAATGTAGGGCATTCCAGGTCCGTGGGACTATTTCCCCATTTAGCCGGGCTAGCTTAAAAGTTCCTTCGCACAGGACCTCTATGATCTGATACAGTCCTTCCCAGTTCAGGCCTAACACACCATCCTTGGGATCTTTATTTGCCAAAAAGACACTTCAGAGAACCAGATTTTCTAATCCGAGTCTACGTTCCTTAACCTTTGAATTGAAATAATGAGCGATCTTATGTTGATAATGAGCGAGCTGTAATTGCGATGCCTCTCATTTTTGTTCGATCAGGTCGAGGGGTGCACTAAGTAGCTCATTGTTATGGTCTTGATCAAATGTTCTTTATCTGTGAGTCATTACCATTTCCTCGATTGGAAGCATAGCCTCGCTTCCAAAGGTTAGAGAAAAGGGGGTATGTCCCGTGGAGGTTCTATGCGAGGTCCGGTAGGCCCAGAGTACTTGTGGGAGTTTCTCAGGTCATAATCCCTTGGCTTCATCTAATATTTTCTTCAGGCTTGCCTTCAGGGTCTTATTTTTAGCCTCGACCTGCCCATTGGCTTGTGGGTATGCCACCGACGAGAAACTCTTGTTTTTGCTGTATTTTCACAAAAGTCTGTGAAGAGATCACTATCGAACTGTGTTCTATTGTCTGACAGGATCTTTTTAGGAAGTCCAAATCTACATATGATATTCTTCACAACAAAATCCAAGACTCTCTTTGAAGTGATGGTTGCCAAAGGTTCAGCCTCTAACCACTTTGTGAAATAATTGATCGCCACTACTGCGTAACGAACCCTTCCTTTTCCCATTGGCAGAGAACCTATCAAGTTAATTCCCCATGCTGCAAATGGTCAAGGGGATGAAACATGGTTAGCTCGACTGGAGCAGCTCAGGAAACTATGGCAAAATGCTGACATTTGTCACACTTTTGCACATAAGAGATCGAGTCCTTTGTTAAAGTCGGCCAAAAATAGCCATGTCTAAGTACCTTTAGAGCTAGGTCCCCCCCCCCCCCCCCCAACATGATCTCTGCAGAAGCCTTCGTGTATTTCTTATAAAATAGTTTTTCTTCCTCTGGCAGAACACATCGCAGGAAGGGCAACGAATGCCCTCGCTGATATAGGATTCCCTCAACAATTACATACTGTGGATCCTAATAAAGCAGCTTTCTCGCATCTTTCCTGTCATCAGGTAGCTTTCCAATCGTGAGGTACTCCATTATAGGAGTCATCCAGGTCAGTTTTATGCCAATCATTCCAACCTCCACCGTTATTATACTCAGGCTTTCCAAGAAATCCACCGGAACTACATTCAATGTATCGGCTTCTTTGGTGGTAGCGAGTCAAACCATAGCATCAACATTGGAATTATGCTCGTAGGGTACCTTCTCAATGGAGCTAAACTCGAACTTAGACAACTCGCCCTTTACCTTAGCTAGGTAGGCCGCCATCTTGATGCCTCAAGTTTGGTATTCCCCCAATATCAAATTTACCACGAGCTGGGAATCACTATAACATTGGATGGGTTTCGCCTATAGCGTCTCGAAATTTAACTTAGCTAGTAGTAGTAGTAGTAGTAGTAGTAGTAGTAGTAGTAGTAGTAGTAGTAGTAGTAGTAGTAGTAGTAGTAGTAGTAGTAGTAGTAGTAGTAGTAGTAGTAGTAGTAGTAGTAGTAGTAGTAGTAGTAGTAGTAGTAGTAGCAGTAGTAGCAGTAGTAGCAGTAGTAGCAGTAGTGGTAGTAGTGGTAGTAGTGGTAGTAGTGGTAGTAGTGGTGGTAGTGGTGGTAGTGGTGGTAGTAGTGGTGGTGGTGGTGGTGGTGGTAGTGGTAGTGGTAGTGGTAGTGGTAGTGGTAGTGGTAGTGGTAGTGGTAGTGGTAGTGGTAGTGGTAGTGGTAGTGGTAGTGGTAGTAGTAGTAGTAGGTAGTAGTAGTAGTGGTGGTAGTGGTTGTAGTGGTAGTAGTAGTGGTAGTAGTAGTAGTAGTAGGTAGTAGTGGTAGTAGTGGTGGTAGTGGTGGTAGTGGTAGTGGTAGTGGTAGTGGTAGTGGTAGTGGTAGTAGTAGTAGTAGTAGTAGTAGTAGTAGTAGTAGTAGTAGTAGTAGTGGTAGTGGTAGTGGTAGTGGTAGTGGTAGTGGTAGTGGTAGTGGTAGTGGTAGTGGTAGTAGGTGGTAGTAGTAGTGGTAGTGGTGGTGGTGGTGGTCGCAGCAGCAGCAGCAGCAGCTTAGTATTTTAGTTTTCGTGGTTATTGGTTCAAGCCGGGATTTAGTTGGAAACTCGTAGAGCTAGTTATGGATTTTATAAGTTTAGCCTATAGTTTGGAAATATTAAATTTATGATAAGGTTTGATTAATGAAGATAGTCCTAAGAATATTATTTATTATAGCCTAAGGATTAGATAGAATATTTAAGAATGTGACATTTGTCACATATATGTTCATTAAAGATTTAAGGTTTTTTATTAATAAAAATAATCATGGATAAGTATAGGAAGTCTAGAACTTTCCCTCAGTTGTCAGGATCACATTTTACTCAGTTAAAGTGGTTTAAACAAATTCAAGTGTGCTGAAAGTGTACAAAAATGTGTTTGAAATATCAGCGTATGCCGATATATCGCAGCTATAGGGGCTGATATATAACCTATGATTGATACGGAAAACACGTCGACTTCGTACAAAAGAAACCACGGACCCTCGGGATTATGGTGCAGGCGATATATCGACTCCAGTGACCATTTTTTAATTTTTGTGGAATCTGAAACTAGAAACAGTCCTCAACAACTTTGACTTGTTCCTGAACATTTTTTACCAAGTTCTGGGCATCTGTTGAGCAAAAAATGTATTTTTAATAATTTATTTATTCATTTTAAAATGCGTTAGTTTCACTCCGTGAACTCTATAAATAGGAACCTTCACTCAGCCATTTTTCATCACCTTTCAAGCACAGTTCAGAGCCTCCAAGCTGCTAAGTTCATTCAAGAGAGAAACACTAGGGTTTTGAAGTTAAAAGCTTTCTAATTTAAGCTTTTATAAACACTTGGGAAGTAAGATAGAGTGAGTTTTTGGTATTGAGGTGTAGATCGTCGTTCTAATCTGTCCAATGTATTCTTTATCCTGAGGTTTAGTTCATTATAATTCCTCTTATTCTTTTCATTTTCTTCAAATCCTAACTCGTTATAATGACTTTTTGTTAGGTGTTCAATTTCTTTGAAACTTAAGGTTTTTGGTAAGTCTTTATTCCATTGGTTTAGATCTTCTATTCATCTTCTTTTCTATAGAGGACTTATGGTTTCTTTGTGATTGGTTTTAGGAGGTTCCAATCTCGCTCTTGTCTCCAATATTTTAGTTTTTGGTAAGGAAAATTAGGTAGTTTAGTTTAGATCTAGTTTATGTTTTATATGACCTAACATTTCAGGTACAATAAAGGGGTATGTGTGTCTAGACCTAAGGTGTCTAATGATGTATGATGGACTTATGTCTGGTAGGCTCAGTTGCCAAAATTGTATGACGGACCTAAGTTGATGTCCGGTGTATGAAGGACTTATGTCCAGGGCTTAAATTGCCACCCCTGTATAAGCACTTATATTTTTATTATATCTGACTTGTTATTAAGATATATGACCTATAGTTACGATTATGACCTATGACTTATGACTAAGAACTATGAATTATATTATGATTTATGATTATGACTTAGGCTATGATATGACCTAGGGTTTTATGATGTTGTATGATTAGTATAAATAAGTTTTGTTATGAATCTTGTGAAATTTATGATATGTTGATTAAATGATTATATGACTAACTCTTATTTGTATTTTCCTTACTGGGCTTAGAAGCTCACCACTTATGATGTTGTTATTTCAGGCAATTAAAGATAGAAAGGCCGGTGGCGAGTGGGACCTAGGAGCATCGTGATGTACTCGTGGGGACCATATAGCCGAGGAAGATCAAGCGGGCCTATTTATTAAAGAATGTTTTCTTTTAAAGTTTTATATAAATGTTGCTCATTTTAATATGTTAAAGACAATTATTTTATTTTTGTAAAACCATGGATCCTGTTGTACCCTGATTTTAGCTCGAGTCATTCACTCAGTTCGGGTACAGCTGGCAAATAAAAATACGGAGAAATAACCAAGGGAATGATATCTGCTTATTATCCATGTAAGCAACTCCAGTTTCACATGGGCACGTGTGGTGTTAGGCTTCCTGGGTTTAACCCAAGCTACACCATGAAGGTTGTGAAGCGCGAGCTCGTAATATTCAAACAGTTGTCGAAGTACGAGCTAGGAGAGACACCCGACTTGTGGTATCTCTGATATATTATGTACCCATAGATCCCCAAAGACTCGGGTACTTTTATACGATTATTTATGACCAGCCTATCATATTTAATGTCCCAGATATTAGGAGATCATTTATTTTGTGATCAAATCATATCCCAGTATAAATGGGAATTGTTTGTATTAAATGTAATAAATATGTAAATTCGTGATTAACTCATGCGGTTACCCAAACCTGTCCATGGAATATCTCTATAAATACTAGAAATATTGGACAGAGAAGTGGACTATTAGGTTGTAATACTGACACTCTGCCAAAATAGAGAGAGAAACAACAATAATATAGTCTCATGGACTAGGTGGAGTTTACCACTGAACCACGTAAAGATTTGTGTTCTTGTGAATTCATTTCATCTTTCGTTACAGTTTATTACTAAGCACCAATCTACCTTATTATTTCTTAATACATTGTTGGCGAAAAATCGCATCAACAACTTGGTGCTTTCATTGAGAGGGAAATTATTGCTTTCATCAAAATCCCAATCAAATCTAATCATGGTACTCACTCGCTCAATGCACGACAATGAGATAGAAAAACCTGGTGGGCAAGAGGCCCATCATACCACTGTTTCAAATGAGCACGGCCTTGAAGTCCAGCAACGTTTGGGAAAGCAACCGGTGGGTCACGGCGATACTGGGAGTTCGACGGCTATCGCTGTCATTGCCACCGAATCCAAACCCAGACTACTTAACTACAGTTGACTTGGAAAATATGCAGTTAAGAAGTCATCTTGCTAAGGGAAACAGGAGAATTAAGGAGGTTTTGGCTCAATTACTGCCTCTTGCAACCGACGTTAATTTCAGAAAGAGGCAAAGTGGGTCTCATAAGTCCCACAAGAATAACCGATCCAAACCAAGTCGGTCAGTCAGAACTGCCACCCCAAGTTCTGTGCCTACAGCGTGAGATCGCCAAAATGCTCAACCTAGTGGCCCTCATAGGGTTCATCAACATGTCAATTGATTGGTTAGAACCACAACCCCAAGTTCGGTGCCTCCTTCATAAGCGCGTAGGAATGTTCAAGCGAACCCTCCTGCGCCATGATCAGATTGTCAAGCGCAAAGAGCTAGAAATAATGGGGCATAACATAGGTGGGCCGATTTAGTTCTCCCTGATGGCACAAGGATTGCCTCACTAGTTAGGCACCCCCCGTCACCTATTATACATCCAACACCACCTCGACCTACGTGAGATATTCATGCTTATGGAGACAGTAGGAAAATCCTCCTCCGTCTGCCCATACTTATGTCCCACAGACACGTGTTGGGAATCCAAATCCTCGGCCTCAACCGTGAGCTGTAAGCTTCGCAAATGGAAGTTATTAGACTGAAAGTCATCAAAGTGGTAGGTCCGAGGGTGATCTGAGAAATCATCTGAGTTCAGCACAAAGCCCTCGATACGATTCAAAACCTTATCTACATGATCGCCTGAATTCGCAAAGAAGAAATTCAACTCGGGATGAGGGTGTTAGTTATCCTCGTCAAGAGGGAGGTACTTCCATAGTATGTGATAATGTGAATGCCCCACAAAACCAAGCTCGAGCTTGGAGGGACAACAACCCATCAAACGCGTACAATAGGATGGGAGCTATTGAACAGCCCCAAAATAACCTAAGGACCAGGGACCAAATCCTCGAGAGACTAGCTCAGATGGAGGAGCAAATGAAGAAGCTTCTATCTGGAAAAGATAAAGATGATTGTGACTCAGAGGATGAGCTCGAGCTTTTTGTTCCAAATATTGCGGCAGCCACATATCTGGCGGGCTTTAGAATGCCACACTTGTCAAAGTTTGAAGGAGATAGGGATTCGTCTGATCACCTTGGGATGTTTAACACCATGATGATGGCCAACAATGTCAGACTCGATCTAAGGTGCATTTTATTCCCCTCAACTCTGATTGGGCTAGCCAGGCAGTGGTTTAAACAGTACAAAAGGCATTCAATTAGCTTGTGGAAGAAGTTTTCTACTGATTTCAAGAGAGCATTCAGGGTTTCACAGACAGCTCGGGTTAAGGTTGATTCATTAGCTAATGTAAAGCAGCAACTTGGCGAATCGTTGAAGGCATATCTAAGTAGGTTTTCCAATGCCGCTGCAAAAGCTAGAGATGCCGACGATAGCTCCAAGCTCATGGAAATGAGGATGGGAATCCTTGTTGGAGGCGACCTGTGGCAAGAATTACAGAGAAAAGGAGTTAATAGTGTGGACGAGTTCTTGGCACGAGCTCAAAGATGGGTTAACCTGGAAGAGGCACGAGCTTCTGTCACAAGAACTAGTTAAATCCCTGTCCAGCCCGTTGGAGCGATAACGGATGTTGCAGCTACGACTCAAACTGTTACCCAGAATAACGAAGGGGGAAATAATAAGAGGAAGGGAAATGGCGAAGGCGACCAGAGCAGAACAAAGAAAAATAAGTCCAAGGAGAAATTCAAGCATGTTTACGCAACCTATACCGACATCACGAATACTAGAGAGCGCATCTCCTAGCCAATTCTACTCGCCTTCCATGGAAGAAGCCAGAACCATTGAAAAACCAAAGAGCAAAGAGAGATCCTTCGAAGTTCTGCCGATTTCACAATGATATCGGTCATAACATTGATGACTGTAGACAGCTAAAGGATGAGATCGAGACTCTCATCAGGGCGAGACCTTTGGCCCAATATGCCTGAAATCGAGTGGTCCCTAGTCAGCCCACTGGACAAAACCCTCCGTCAGCTCCTGAAGCTCCAATGAATCAAGTCGGAGCTCAAGTGAATCAGGACGACCCTCCTTCGATAATAGGGGGAGATATAGCAACCATCTTGGGAGGACCTCATCTGGCAGGCATGAGCAGAGGTGCCCAGAAGAGGTACATTAACGAACTGAAATCCCATAATGGAGTGGAGTTCGTCCCAGAACAGCAGTTTTCAAAACAACAACGATTGGAAAAACAACCAATCATTTTTACAAAAGAAGATGCTAGCCATGTCCAGTTCCCACGTAACGATCCTTTGGTCGTAACCGTTCAGCTTGCCAACCGGAGAGTACGGAGGACACTAGTAGATAATGGGAGTTACTGTGAATCTACTTTTTAGGTCCACCTTGGAAAAATGGGTTTGTCTGTAACCGAGCTGAAGGCGACCTCAATGATTCTATATGGGTTTTCTGGTGAAGGGTCGACTGCCATCGGAACGATCGAATTAGTGGTAACATTGGGAGAAGGTTCACAAAATGTCTCCAAGCTGCTTGAATTCGTGGTAATCAATTTTATAGCTGCATACAATGCGATTTTGGGTCGTCCTGGCGATGATGGCAGTTGAATCCATAACCTCTATCCGCCACCTAGCAATCAAGTTCCCCTCAACTGTGGGAATATGCACTATCAGAGGCGATCAACTCGCTACCAGGAAATGCTATAACATTTCTATGAAGGGAAAATCACAACCTGGGCAGCAAGTTATGGCCATAAGTGACGGAGGTGAGGAGTCCCAGGAAGTGGAAGTTGCTTGTGGGATGGAAGAACCTCAAGAAACAAAGGATAGTGACGTCGCCCCACGTGATGACATTGACCGAAGAATGGGCGAGGATAGGTCAGAGCTCCAAGCTATTGAGGAGCTCGAATAAGTAAACATAGATCCCAAAGAAGCTTCAAGAGTTATTAAAATTGGAAAAAATCCTGATGATGAAAGGAAGAAGGAGCTGATTAATTTCTTACAAGGGAATCTAGATGTTTTTGCCTGGTCAAATGAAGACATGGTAGGAATAAGCCCGAGTGTGATCATGCACAAACGTGCCTGCCAAATCCTAAAAATAGAGATGCTTAGGAACAGTCCGAGCTGAAGCACTTGAGGAAGAAGTAGCTCGATTGCTAAAGTGGGGGTTTATTCGTGAAGCAAAATACCCAATATGGGTTGCCAATCCCGTGCTGGTCCCAAAGCCAAACGGGAAATGGAGGACCTTCATCGATTTCTCCGACCTGAACAAAGCTTGCCCCAAGGATTGCTTTCCACTGCCAAGGATTGATCAGTTGGTAGATGCCACGACAGGTCACGAGCTCATGTGCTTCATGGATGCATATTCTGGATATAACCAAATCGTGATGAATCCTGCAGACCAAAAGCATACTAGCTTCATGACCCCAACTAATGTATACTATTATAAAGTCATGCTCTTCGGGCTGAAGAATGTCAGAGCTACATATCAACGATTAGTCAACAAAATGTTTGTTGATCAGACTGGGAGAAATATGGAAGTGTATGTCGATGATATGCTTGTCAAATCCAAGACTGTCGATAACCATGTATCATATCTGAAAGAATGTTTTGAGATCTTAAAGAGGTATGAGATTAGGTTGAATCCCCAGAAGTATACTTTCGGAGTGGCATCGGGAAAATTTACGGGATTCATAGTCAAGACAAGGGGGATAGAGGCGAATCCTGATAAAATTAGATCATTGTTAGAAATTCCCTCGCCCAGGTCGCATAAAGAAGTTCAAAGCCTGACTGGAAAGGTGGCAGCTTTGAATCATTTTATTTCAAAATCCACTGACAAGTGGTTGCCATTCTACAACTTGCTCAAAGGAAACAAGAAATTTGAATGGACTGAGGAGTGAGAGCAGGCATTCCTCAACCTAAAAATGCACTTGGTCGAGCCCCCAGTATTGTCTAAGCCTATGTCTGGAGAACCTCTATTCCTTTATTTGGCCGTGACAGAAAATGTCGTCAGTGCTATGTTAGTTCGAGAAGAAGACCGTGCTAAAAAACTGGTGTATTATATAAGCAAGAGACTTCTTGGGGTTGAATCACGGTATCCACTAATAGAAAAGATCGCATTTTGTCTGATATTGGCATCCAGGAAGCTCTGGCCATATTTGCAGTCCCATTCAATCAACGTCATGACCGACCAATCTTTAAGGCGGGTGTTGCAAAAACCTGAAATGTCGGGACATCTTTTAAAATGGGCAATTGAACTCAGCCAGTTCAAGATATTGTACGTGCCACAGACCTCAACCAAAAGTCAAGAGGAGCTTTTGAAGGAACCAGTGCAAGATTTGTGGAAAATATTCGTAGATGGATCATCGAATGAGAACGGATCAGGAGCTGGGATCATATTAATCTCCCCAGAAGGGCATCGATTCCATACAACTCTAAGATTCAGATTCAAAGCGTCTAACAATGAAGCCGAATATGAGGCCTTACTAGCTGGACTGAGAGTGGCAAAGGAGCTCAAAGCGAAGTCCATCAAGTGTTATAACGATTCTCAGCTCGTGATTAATTAGGTGCTGGGAGAATATCAAGCTCGAGGTACCAAGATGGCGGCCTACCTAGCTAAGGTGAAGGGAGAGCTATCCGAATTTGAGTACAGTACTGTTGAACAGATACCTTGCGAGCAGAATTCTAATGCTGACGCTTTGGCAAGGCTTGATATGGATCACCTGTTGTGAGGTATTCCATTATGGGGGTCATCCAGGTCGGTCTTGGGTCGATCATCTCAATCTCTACCATTTTTTCTGTCACGCTCGGACTCTCCAAGAACTCGACTAGCACTACAAGGTCTTAGCTTCCTTGGGTATGTGATAGTAGATGGGACATTGTACCGACGTGGTCATTCATTGCCTCTCCTATGGTGAGTTCTGCCCTAGGAAGCTAAAACCATTTTGCAAGAAGTGCATGAAGGTCTTTGTGGAGATCATGCTGGGGGCAAAACCTAGCACTGAAAATATTGAGGCAGGGCTATTTTTGGCCCACGTTAACAAAAGAATCCATCTCGTATGTTCAGAAATGCGGCAAATGCAAGTGCTTCACCATAGTTTCCTGAGCTGCTCCAGTCGAGCTAACGATGATCTCATCCCCATGGCCATTTGCGGTGTGGGGAATTGACCTAATAGGATCCCTACCTATGGGCAAGGGAGGAGTTCGTTACGCAGTGGTGGCAATCGACTATTTCACGAAGTGGGTAGAAGCTGAGCCTTTGGCAACCATCACTTCAAAGAGAGTCCTGGACTTTGTGGTGAAAAGTATTGTATGTTAGTTTGGGCTTCCTAAAAAGAACGTGTCAGACAATGGGACACATTTTACAGTGATCTTTTCACTGACTTCTGTGAAAAATACGATGTTATTAAGAGTTTTTCCTCAGTAGCGTGTCCACAGGCCAATGGACAGACTAGGCGGTGAATAAAACCCTAAAGGCAAGCCTTAAGAAGAGGTTAGACGAGACCAAAGGATTATGGCCCGAACATCTCCTACAAGTACTTTGGGCATATCGAACTTCGCATAAGACCTCCACGGGACATACTCCTTTCTCCTTAACTTTTGGAAGTGAGGTCGTCCTTCCAGTCGAAGCCATTGTAACCACTCACAGGCAAAGGACATTCAGCCAGGAATGGAATGATGAATTACTTAACACATCTCTTGACCTGATTGATGAGAAACGAGAGGAATCGCAGTTACAGCTCGCCCATTATCAACAAAAAATCACTCGTTACTTTAATTCTAAAGTCAAGAGGCATAGTTTCGGATTGGGCGGCCTGGTTCTCTGAAGGGTCTTTCTGGCGAATAAGGATCCCAAGGACGGTGTCTTGGGCTCGAACTGGGAGGGACCATATCAGATCGTGGAGATTCTGCGTGAAGGAACCTTCAAGATAGCTCGGCTGAATGGGGAGATAGTCCCACGGACCTGGAACGCCATGCATTTAAAAAAGTATTATCAGTAGTAGCATCATCCATGTAAGGCTTAAGTATAAAAGCCATTTGATTAAATAATAGATGGGTTTTTAAATAATTTTTCTTGTTAAGGTTGTATCAGCTCACCTATTTAACGTTTATAAAAGCAACCAAGAAAGTTTCTACATTCTGGTTACTTGGGGGGCACATAACCTGAGATGGGTCAGAATCGTTGGATAAGTTTAAATTACTTAAAAACCTGGATACAACCAGGTTTGAAACTTAGAAGCTTGGAAAATTGATTATTCGACGACTTTTTTAAGAGCTTGAGATGTCAATAAACCTAGCACAAACTTAGTCTAAATTATTTAAAACCCTAGAAACAACCAAGTCCGAAACTTAGAAGCTTGGAAAATTGATTATTTGACAGCTTTTTAAGAGCTCGAGATGTCAATGAACCTAGCACAAACTAAGTTTAAATTACTTAAAACCCTGGATACAACCAGGTCCGAAATTTAGAAGCTTGGAAAATTGATTATTCGGCGGCTTTTTAAGAGCTCGAGATGTCAATAAACCTAGCACGAACTAAGTTTAAATTACTTAAAACCCTGGATACAACGAGGTCTGAAACTTAGAAGCTTAGAAAATTGAGTATTCGATGGCTTTTTAAGAGCTCGAGATGTCAATAAACCTAGCATGAACTCAGTTTTAATCACTTAAACCCTAGATACAACCAGATCCAAAACTTGGAAAGTTGGAAAAATTGTTTAAAATCAAGGGCTTTTTAAAGCTCGAATTATCAATAAACCTAACACGAACTAAGTTTCAATTATTTAAAATCTCGAATATAACCGGGTTCAAGGCCTGATGCTTAACAGGTATGATATAAATCAATACATAAAGTTTGGATATAACCGAGCTCAAAATATCTATCCCGATCTAAAAATCGATTCCTAAAATCTCGAATGTACCAGTCTAAGGAGACATAAACATGAGAGAAAATAAAGGAAAGATAAATAGATAAAAAGTTAGATATATAAATTGAAAATAAAATTATGTCGAGGAGAAAAACCTCGAACTGAGCCCAAAGGCAATTGTTTACAAACAAATAAAAAAAAACAAAAGGAAAAAGGGTGTCACTGAGCTCCTCCAGGTCGCTCTGAGGATGTAACCTCCTTGCCATCCTGCTCGCCTGTCGCAGAAGCATCCCCCATTTCTGATGGTTCTTGCAAAATCTGAGCCTTAAATTTTTCAAGGTACGGATCCCACAGCTCAAGAGCCATGAAAGAAAAGTTCTCATCCTAGTTAAAGGCCCAACAATGGTACAACATATCCTCCATGGATGACAATGAGGTCGCCCTCTCTTCTTTGATTGCGGCCTCGACCTCAAGCAGTTTAGCTTTACCTCCATCAACCTCGGCCTGAAGTTGTGCATTTTGAGCCTGGAGGGCAGTCAAGGCAGTCTTCGCAGCCAGCTCGCTTTCTTGGGACGAGGCAAGAGCAGCCTTGGCCTCGTGCTTGTTTTTATGAGCAGCCGCCAAGGCAGTTTTTGCAACCTGCTCGGCTTCTTGAGCGGCTGTTAAGGCAGTATTGGTGGTGTTTACTTTGGCCTAGAGCTCATCATTTCTAGCCCTAGCACGGGCTATACTACGATATTGAGCCAAGACAGACTGCAAAATAACAAGCCAAGTCAGATATATCCTTAGACGCAATAAAAAGAAAGATGTCACCAAGGAAGGATAACTTACAGTAAGGTTCATCCCCATGGCTGATTCCAAGACTCAAGTCCCTCGAGCTGGCCCTATAGGCGTGCCCCACCATATGACTTGTTGTCTTGTAAATGATCCCCCGAAAGGCTTCAAGGATTTTCTCTAGATCCTGGGGATCTACTGGTATTCAGACGGTCGCGGCTGGGACAGAGGGAGCTGGAGGATCACCTTGTATCACTTGGGCTTGAGGAGTCACAAATCAGGGTGCCGGAGGAGGAAGAGGAACCCTCCTATCGACAACAGAAGACACCGAAGTTGTCAAGCTTATGTCTTCCCCTTAGCAGGGGATTTTGAGGCATTTTCTGTTGCCGGAGGGGCCTTCTTCGTAAACCTGGGCCTCTTCACAACGAGGCTCGAGCCGGTTTTCCCATCCTGGAAGGCAGTACGGAGGTCAGGTCTCTGGTTTGTTCCATCTATTCGCCTAAAAAGAACAAAAGGGTATTAGTTGACAA
The DNA here is from genome assembly GCF_963169125.1 of Humulus lupulus. Taxonomy (NCBI): domain Eukaryota; kingdom Viridiplantae; phylum Streptophyta; class Magnoliopsida; order Rosales; family Cannabaceae; genus Humulus; species Humulus lupulus. The sequence goes on along the minus strand of NC_084801.1, from coordinate 138,134,513 downwards.
ATAAAGTCAAAAAACATATACAAGGAAAGAAAATAAATGAAGATCCTACCCTCCGGGTTGGGGGAGGAGATTATAGTCACGATCTCCGGCCTTGGGACTACTGGAGGACAGGGAAAGTCTACGACTAGTATTTCTGGGATACTAGGAGGTCCAGGCTCAGGTTCCTCCTCGGGACTAGATTCCTCTTCATATTGTCTAAATATAGGAGTAAAGGAACCCTGGAGCATAGAAGACCAGGACCTACTTTTGGTCCCATACTCCTAAAAAATGGCAGACCTAAAATTTAAGGTATTGTCGACAACAATTGTCCCCTTTAGGTAACTATTGTCATGACGCACCACTAGGTGGTCTACACATTGGAGCAGGGTTATGTTACGATCTGGGTTATGAGGATGACAATGGACGAGCTGATTTGGGTTATACCTAGCTAACCTAAAATCGGAAACAACCATATCTAGTTCCCTATAGGGGTATGGGTTACCTTGGTCGGAGGGGCTGGCTGCTGCCCCTGATGCAACATGATCTAAATTAGGTTCCTGAAATTCCTCGGGAACCCGACTTTTCTGCACAAGAGGCACCTCGTCCTCTTCCTCATCATCGCCTTCGGTGTCTGGCAAGCCTCCTCTTGAGAGGATGGGAGCTCATGGATTACCGGGAGGGTAGCCCGGGTCCTTAAGGCCAACATTTGGCCTTCAACAATCAACTGACATGCCAGCATTGTGACATCATTCACAACCTGGCGGTAGTCTTTCTTGCTGGGTGGAAGCCCAGAAAACGTCTCGTATTGATCCCCAAGGGCCACGGACTTCGCCATCCTCGCAAGTATGGCTGCACGAGATATAAACTCAGTTAATATATGTACAAGTGAAATATCTTGGAAAGAATAAAGTTTCACGAGCTAAGGTCAGAGAATAAAAAACTTATGAGGACGGTTAAAGTATCTATGTTCACAATTCTGGAACCCATTCGACATAAAGAACAAGTCTTTATAGTCGTTGGGGTGGCTGTGAAGCTTGATGATGGGAGCAAAGTTGGGGAATCTTGTGAGATAGTAGAACCCGTCACCTCAACCTCTCTGTTCCAGGCTAGCCTTAAGGAAGAAAAAATTAAGGATGTCTGCTAGAGTGGGGACCTCCCACTCGTACTTCAAAAATAAATATTCCAGCCTCGCCAAAAGCCTATAAGAATTTGGGGGGAGCTAAAATGGAGCCAACTTCACGAAGTTCAAAAAATCCGCGAATTATTGGTCCAAGGGGAGAAAGGCTCCTGCCTTCAGGTGTTCGTCACTCCAGGCCGTGAAGTCATCCTGGAGAGGGGAACAACTCTGTTTCCCTTCAAAAGCAGGTCAGGCAATGAGAGCTCCAGTCCTGACCTCAATATTGTGGCTCATCATGATCTTGTTCACCCTCCCCTGAGTCATGATCTTGGATACGATGTGTTCAGCCTTGAAGAAGGTGTTGGGGTCAACCACCATCTCCTTTTTCCACCACCGGACCGAAGTGGGGAATGGGAGACTCAGGGGCGACCTCCTTCCCCTTGTTCTTTTGCTGAGCAAATGAGCTGGATACCTTCTTCTTGGGAGCCATCAGATCGCCTAATGAACAAAACGACCTAATTAGTAGGCGACCTAAAAGGATTCAAAGGTTACGATGTGGAAGTACATAGGGGGAATGGTTTACTTTTGATATATGAGTTGAGTTAGCCTCAGCCCCATCGCGTAATGCCACACGCTACCCTAAGTTACGTGCCTCGGTTTCCTAACAGACCCCTGATATTTAGGGATCCCTGTGTCAGAAAATCAGACCACTACTTTCCTTGGGAGGCGGTTTAGTGCAAAACCACCCAAGAAGTAGGGTTGTGCAAAAAATCCAGAAAACCAAAAAAACTGCTCAAACCAACCGACCAAACACTGAATAAATCGACACCGACGGAATAAAAAATCGTTGAAACTGCTGCGGCGTAAACCGGCCTTAATTCGATTGGTTTAGATTCCGGTGTCGGAACCGACTGTATACACCGAAATCGACCGAATAGCCACTGTACATATAAATTTGATTATATAAATATTATATATATATATATTAAATTTACATTATCTTTAATTATTTATTAATATTATTAAATTAAAAAAGAAATAGATAGTCAATTCAATTAAAGGTAATACACACCCCACCTCACACACGGATTCACTCTCTCTCATCTATCATATTTGAGTCTTACACCATAAGTTTCTGAATCCCTCTCCACTCTAGTCACTCTCCCTCACTATCACTCACTCGGCCGCCCAGCCCACTGCCTTTGCTTGTGCCAATTTCCTCAGTCACACACTCGACCTCTCCATATCTCTCTCTCCCTCTATATCTTTCTCACCACTCGCTCTTCTTGCGATCTCGCCTCCCTCCCTCTTAGTCTTTGGGTCTTAGATCTCATTCCCTAAGCTCAGTCATCGTATCTGTTCAGTCGATGACTTACTTCACAACGTCGGCAGCAAGGAAGGAGGTGAAGTGACTCAAGTGGCATCTCTCGTCTTTGTCCAGGTCCACAACTCCACCATTTTTGTCGAAGTGTCGAGTCCTTTCATCCCAAGCTGGTGCATCTCCATTCTTCAAGTCAAGTGGTATAAATCAAATCTTCATTCCTTGTTTATCCATTTCATTATATATTTATTTTGTTATTGCAAAAGTAGATATTGTTTTATATATTTTTTTTTGATTGATTTTAAGTTTTGTCAATTTTGGAATTAATATTTTTGTTGGATGTAGATGTAGTTTACTGTGATATCTAATATATATTGGTTTGTATTTTGCTTAATTAATGTCATTGACTACTCTATTTTGATTAATGTTGTTTGATTTTTTATGGGTTTTGTTTATTAGATATGTTATAGGTAGGGATCTTAAATCTATGTAGCACTCTTTTTTTTCCTTTTGTTGGTCGATTAATGATAAAATTTGATTCTAATGAAAATTGATCACAACTTAATTTTTCTCATATTAAAATTGAAAAAATCGATTTTGGCGGTTAAACCGACCAAACCGACATTACAACGGTCGGTTTTTTTAGTAATGGTTATTAGTCGGTCGGTTTTGGATTGCACCGATCCGAACCAAAAACTGAATTTTGGATTGTAATATTGTAAAAAACCAACCAAACCGACCGATGCTCAGCCCTACCAAGAAGTGTGACCCTAAGCAACCTAGTTTGAACCCTAAAAACCTTTCATCTCCTATATCCCGAATGGGTATTTTCTAAACTCACCATGGGGATTACCCAAGTTTACCCAAAAATTACCCAGTTTTATGAATGTCGTAGTTCTAAAGATATTTTAGGATCTACCCATTGAATCTAAGTCGAGGCCTATTCGCTAAAAACATTCGGGAAATAGCCTAATATTGACTACAGTGAATAGTGCGGATGAGCATAGTGAAGAACAAAAAAGACCAATAAAAAAAATTTCAAACCAAGATATTAGAGGTACTTATAGTATGTTGTTCGATGGCAAGACGTAAGATTTTGAAAAGGGAAGTTCTTGGAAAATACTTGAGTAATGGGGTACAGTGAATGATTTTTTGAGATTTCTGAGAAAGAAGAGGGGTTCGAAAATGCAGAAGAGGAAAATTTTCAAATGTAAGGTGGTGAAATCTGAAAATTGCCTATCCTATTTATACGTAAATTATGTAAATTAATTTGGGCCATCCGATTGGGTTAGTACAAGATCCAAGGGCCATGGTTAAATAGACAAAACGGCAGCAAAAACGTGACAAGACAATTATTGCAGTCCTCGAAACCCAAACAGATGCCAATTGCGGTATACCACGTGTCCAGTACTCGAGCAGCGGGCAGGCATGGTTTTGTGTAACAAAAGACTAAAAGCCCCTACTATGTAGGTCAGAAAATGATGACGTCATGCACGAGTAGGAGCTTGGGGGGCAAATGTTGTACCCTGATTTTAGCTCGAGTCATTCACTCAGTTTGGGTACAGCTGGCAAATAAATATATGGAGAAATAACCAAGGGAATGATATCAGCTTATTATCCATGTAAGCAACTCCAGTTTCACATGGGCACGTGTGGTGTTAGACGTCCTGGGTTTAACCCGAGCTATAGACATGAAGGTTGTGAAGTGCGAGCTTGTAATATTCAAACAGTTGTCGAAGTACGAGCTAGGAGAGATACCCGGCTCGTGGTATCTCTGATATATTGCGTACCTGCGAATCCCCAAAGACTCGGGTACTTTTATACGATTATTTATGACCAGCCTGTCATATTTAATGTCCCAGATATTAGGAGATCATTTATTTTGTGATCAAATCATATCCCAGTATAAATGGGAATTATTTGTATTAAATGTAATAAATATGTAAATCCGTGATTGACTCACGCGATTACCCAAACCTGTCCATGGAATTTCTCTATAAATATTGGAAATATTGGACAGAGAATGGGACTATTAGGCTGTAATACTAAAAATCTGCCAAAATAGAGAGAGAAATAGCAATAATATAGACTCATGGACTAGGTGGATTTTAACCACTGAACCACGTAAAAGATTTGTGTTCCTGTGAATTCATTTCATCTTTCGTTACGGTTTATTAATAAGCACTAATCTACCTTATTATTTCTTAATACACTGTTGGCGAAAAACCGCGTCAACAGATCCATATACTTATTTTTAAGTTTTCATTCAATAAAAGAGAAATGTTTATGATTATGATTCAACGTTGTGTTCTCGATAATTTATGAGAAATTAGGGTGTTACATCACCTTCAACTCTTTTGCCACCCTTAGCCCTGCCAATAAGGCCTCATACTCCGCTTTGTTGTTGGATGCTTCAAACCCGAACCTGAGAGATGTATGGATGTCCTTCTGGTGAGATTAAGATTATCCTAGCTCCCAATCCATTTTCATTTGACGATCCATCAACGAAGATTTTCCATAAGTCCTACACTGGCTCCCTTATCAGCTCATCCTAAAAACCAGTGCACTCAGCCACAAAGTCAGCAAGGGCTTGGCTCTTGATTGCCATTCATGGCATGTATAATATCTCAAACTGGCTAAGTTCGATGGTCCATTTTAATAGACGTCCTGATGTTTCAGGCTTTTGTAACACCTGCCTTAAAGGTTTGTCAGTTAAGACATGAATAGAATGGGACTGGAAGTATGGACTGAGCTTCCTTGAAGCCAAAATGAGATAGAATGCAAGCTTCTCTATTAGTGGGTACCGTGATTCAGCCCAGAGAAGCCTCTTACTTACGTAATATACGGGTTTCTGCACCCAGTTTTCTTCTCGAACTAATACAGCACTGACTGTATTTTCTGTCATAGCCAGGTAAAGAAACAAACAGTCTCCAGACATCTGTTTTGATAGTACGAGGGGTTCAGCTAGATGAGATTTTAGATCGTGAAATGCCTGTTCAAATTCTTCAATCCATTCAAATTTCTTGTTTCCCTTGAGAAAGTTGTAGAATGGTAGACACTTATCAGTGGATTTTGAAACGAAACGGTTTAGAGCCACCACCTTTCCAGTTAGGCTTTGTATTTCCTTACACGACCTAGGCGAAGGCATTTCTAGTAACGACCTGAATTTTTCGGATTCACCTCTATCTCCCTTGTGTTGACTATAAACCCCAGAAAATTTCCTGACGCAACTCTGAAAGTGCACTTCTGGGGATTCAGCTTCAAGTCGTACTTTCTCAATATACCAAAACATTCTTCCAGGTTGGATACATGGTTATTAGAAGTCTTTGATTTAAGGAGCATATCATCGACATACACCTCCATGTTTCTCCCGATCTGGTTGATGAACATCTTGTTAACCAACCGTCGGTATGTTGCCCCGACGTTTTTTAGCCCAAATGGCATAACTCTGTAGAAATATACATTATGTTCGGTCATGAAACTGGTATACTCTTGGTATGAAGGGTTCATTGTGATCTGGTTATATCCAGAATACGTGTCCATGAAAGACATGAGCTCGTGACCGGCCATGGCGTCTACCAACTGATCAATTCTTGGTAGTGGGAAACAATCCCTGGGACAAGCCTTGTTGAGGTCAAAGAAATCGATACAATTTCTCCACTTCCCATTTGGCTTCGGGACCAGCACGATGTTAGCAACCCAAATCAGGTATTTTGCTTCCCTGATAAACCCGCATTTTAGTAGGCGAGCTACTTCTTCTAACGCTTCAGATTGTAATGTCCCCAAAAGCCTCCATATTTGAGACTTTGCAGGCACACTCTTGTCCAAGATTAAAGTATGCATTATTATACTCAGACTGATTCCCACCATGTCCTCATGCAACCAGGCGAAAACATCCAGGTTCTTTCGTAGAAACTCGACCAACTTCTTCTTCCTTTTGACTTCAAGATTTTTCCCAATTTTTACAACTCTTGAAGGTTCTTTCGGGTCGATGTTTATTTCTTCGAGCTCTTCTATTGCTTTAAGCTCAGACCTGTCTTCGCCTACCCGTGGATCAATGTCGTCCCATTGGGCGACCTTGCCATCTTCTTCTCGAGGTTCTTCCGTCCCACGAGTGACTTCCATTACTTGGGACTCCTCACCTCCCTCACTTATGACCATCGCCTGTTGCCTGGGTTATGATTTTCCCTTCATAGAAATGCTATAGCATTCTCTGCGGTGAGCTGGTCTCCTCTTACTGTGCATATCCCCAAGGTTGAGGGGAATTTCATTACCAGGTGTCGAATCGAAGTGATGGCTTCAAATGCCATCAGTGCAGGTCGGCCCAAAATCGCGTTATATGCGGCCGGACAATCAATTGTCCTGAATTTGAGTATTTTAGAGGCAGTTTGTGACTCTTCTGCCAATGTCACCACTAGTCTAATTGTCCCTATGGCCGTCGTTCCTTCAGCTGAAAACCTGTACAGAGTCATTGAGGTCGTCTTTAAATTGGTTACGGACAATCCCATCTTTTCTAGGGTGGAGCTGAAAAGTAAATTCATGAAACTTCCATTATCCACCAGTATTCTCCGTACCCTTCAGTTAGCAAGCTGCACGGTTACCACCAACGGGTCATTGTGTGGGAATTGAACGTGGCTAGCATCTTCTTCTGTGAAAATGATTGGTTGTTTTTCCAACCGTTGTTGTTTCGATACCCGCTGCTCTGGGACAAACTCCACACCATTATGAGTTTTCAACTCATTAATACACCTCTTTTGGGCCCTGCTGCTCATGCCCGCCAAATGAGGTCCTCCGACAATAGTGGTTATATCTCCTCCTAATATCGGGGGAGGGTCAACCTGATTCGTCTGAGCTCCAGGTTGACCTATCGGAGCTTCTGGAACTGGCTGGGAATTCTGCCCGATAGGTTGATTGGGAACTAGTCAATTTCAGGCGTACTGGGCTAATAGTCTAGCTCGAATGAGAGTCTTAATTTCATTCTTTAGTTGTCAGTAATCATCAGTGTTATTACCGATGTCATTGTGAAATCAACAAATCTTTGAAGGATCTATCTTCGCCCTCTGATGCCTTAAAGGTTCTGGCTTCTTCCACGGGTGGTGATTAGAATTAGCCAGGAAGATATGCTCTAGGGTGTTTGTTAGGTCGGTGTAGGTGGCATAAATTGGCTTGAATGTCTTCACAGACTTGTTCTTCTTCGTCGCGTTATGGTCGCCCTCACCATTCCCCTTCCTCTTGTTATTTCTCGCTTGGTTATTCTGGGTAACGGGTTGAGTTATAGCTACAACATCCGTCACCACTCCAATGGGTTGGATAGGGGTCTGGCTGGTTCCTGCGACAGCAGCTCATGCCTCTTCTTGGTTTATCCACTCTTGAGCTCGGCCTAAAATTAATCTATGCTTTTAACTCCTTTTCATTGGAATTCTTGCCACAGGTCGCCTCCCACCAGGATTCTTGTTCTCATTGCCATGAGCTTAGAACTATTATCAGCGTCCCTAGCCCGCGCTGCAACATTGGAAAATTTGCTCAAGTATGCTTTCATCGTTTCACTAGGTTGCTACTTTACATTGGCCCATGAATCAGCTACAACATGAGTTGCTTGTGAAGCTCGGAATGCTCTTTTAAACTCGAAATAAAATTTCTTCCATAAGCTTATCGAATGCTTCTTGTATTGTTTAAACCACTGTCTGGCAGGTCCGAGCAGAGTTGCAGGGAACATGATACATCTTAGATTGAGCCCAACATTGTGGGCCATCATCATCGTGTTGAACATCCCGAGGTGATTGGATGGATTTGTGTTTCCATCAAATGTAGGCATGTTCAACATCCTAAAGCCAATAGGATATGTAGTCGCTGCAATGCTTGGAGCAAAAGGTCCGAGCTCCTCATCTGAGTCGCAATCGTCCTTTCCCTTTCCAGATAAGAGTCTTTTCATTTGTTCTTCCATCAAAGGCAGTCTCTCAAGGGTTTGGTCCGTGGTCCCTAGGTTAGCTGGGGGTTGTTCAATAGCTCCCATCCTATTATACACGTTTGAGGGGTTGTCGTCCCTCTAAGTTTGAGCATGGTTAGGTGGGACATTCCCATTGTCGCGTACAATGGACGGACCTCCCTCATGTCGAGTATAACTAACATCCTCATTCTGAGCTGGATACCTTCTTTGTGAGTTCAAATGATCGCGCAGGTCAGGCTGTGGATCATATCAACGACTTTGTGCTGAGCTCAAGTGATTTCTCAGGTCGTTCCCGAACCTGCCTTCATGCTGGATCTCTATCTAGTAACTTCCATTTGCAAAAATTACGAATTGTGGTTGAGATCGAGGATTTGGATTCTCAGCACGCGTCCGTGGGGCGTAAGTATTTACAGACGAGGGAGGATTTCTCCTACTATTCCCATGAGCTGAAGCATTTCGTTGTGGGCGAGGTGATGCTGGATGCCTTATCGGTGACGAAGGATGCCCTATTGGTGAGGCTATCCTCATTCCATTAGGACAAATTAAATGAGCCCGCCTCGGCTCCACTCCAATGTCCCTAGTTTCTGTGCTTGAGATTCTGATCGTGGCATAGGAGGATTTGCTGGAGCACTTTGCCTTCGTGAGCTTGTCCTAGTCCCTCCCCACGGGTTGTTGTGGGCATTTATGGAAATATATGAAGAAGGCACAAAGCTGGGGGTCGTAGTCTTGACCAACCGACTGACATACTAATGATGACCCCTGTGATGACTAATGGGCTGAGCACTCCGGTGGTATCACTCTGAAGGCACAGAACTCGGAGTGGCGGTTCTGATAGAATGACTAGGTTTAGACCAGTTATTCCTATGGGACTTATGAGACCCACTTTGCCTCTTTTCGACATTAACGTCGGTTGCAAGAGGGGTAACCGAGGCAAGACCTCCTCAATCTGCCTGTTTGCCCTAACGAGATGGCTCCTTAACTGGGCATTTTCCATCTCGACGCTAGTCAAGTATCTTGGATTAGGATTCGGTGGGAGTGTTGCTAAACTCCCAGCGTCGTCCTGACCCGCCGGTTGTTTCCCAGGATGTTGTTGAACATCTAGACCCCTTTCAGTGGGAACAGTGGTATGATGGGCCTCCTGCCTACCCGGCTGTTCCATCTCATTATCATGCTTCGATCAAGTGAGCACCACGATGAATGGCGACTAAAACTTGTGTAGCACTAATTTCCTCTCAATGAAAGCACCAAACAGTTGATGCGGTTTTTCACCAATAGTATATTAAGAAATAAAACAGGTAAATCAGTGCTAAATTATAAACCATAATGAAATAATAAACACCCTCTTGAACACACACAACTTTTATGTGGTTCAGTGGTTAAAATCCACCTAGTCCACGAGTCAATATTATTACTTTTCTTTCTTAATTTCTGCAGATTTTTTGTAATACAAAAAATGGTCGTCCCCCTCCCTACCCATTATCCATAGTATTTATAGGGGAATTTCATGGATAGGTTTGGGTAATTGCGTGAATAAATAAGGTATATATTTAATAAAAATTATTCTCATTTACATTGGGATATGATTTGATAACAGAATAGAATATACTCTTGTTATCTCAGAATATAAATGATAGATATGCGATACAGCCTGGGCATTAATGAATGTATAAGGAGCCTTCGAATCTCTTGGGATCCTTCAGTATGCGTTCTGTCCAGGTTCCCACGAGCTGAATGTCCAAAGACTATATGGACCCTAGCTCGTAGTAAGCTCAGGGCGCCCAAAGTGGGATCTAGTCATTATTAGTCTCGGACTCAATTGTTATCCTGAGAGGTGGTCTGATAATATCTTGTGTATTGTGCTGTCAAGCCCCCAAACTTAAGTTGTTCACATCATGTTAGCCAGATATTCTACATGACTATTTTTCCACATATTCATCTACCAGCTGTACCCGAGCTGAGTAATTGAACTTGTGCTAACTTTAGGGTACAATAATAACATTTGAATTTATAATTAATGATATTTTATAATACTTGAATTTAATAATAATATTTTATAACATTTGAATTTATATTAATATAATTAATAAATATTTAATGATATTTTATAATATTTAAATTTATATTAATATAATTAATAAATTTTTATTTTTATTTGGTTTTAAAAGTATATTTTGTCAAATATTTGGAATATTCCGTTAAAGTTAACAAAACAAATCGTTAAAACCAAGAATTTCTCTTATCTATGCACTTTTTATATAGAAGATATATACATATGTGTGTGGAAAATTTCTCAATGGTTATTACCCATGGATGATTACCATAAATCACTAAACATGTTTTTGATGAGGAATGATTATGAAAATAAATAAATAAAATATATAAAATCAATAATTTCAAATTTTTTAGATTAATTAGACAATAAACATTAGTTGAAAAGATAATTGTCACATTAATTATTCTCATTAATTCCAAAATAATTTTTTTCCTTATGGAATAGATAAAACAAATGAATCAAGAATGAAGAAGAAATGGAGAATGAATATTAAATAAGATCCTTTTTTATTCTTTAATTAATAAATATGTGACCACCATGTCATCACGTAACCCTTCCAAAAATTTAGAAAAGTTAAATTTTATTTTTGGAAATATTAATTAACAATTATAAATATGGACAATTGATCTTAATCCAATGGTTAACATTAAAGTAATTATCCATGGGCAGTAGCCATTAAGAGTGCCCATATATATATATATATATATATATAAAGGAATGTAAAGCTTTGGAGAGGTGATGTGACATCCTATAATTTTTTAGAGTTATTTTCTCTATTTTATTAGAATTTACTTTTAGAGTTATTTTTTCTGTTTTATTAGAATTTAGGCAAATTTGAGTTTTATTTGTATATGTTAAGTAATAATTTTCTTTATAAAAATCTCACATGTTCTACAAACCATTCTGGGTGCTATAGTTGTAGGCTATAAATAAAGTATTATTTCATTCAATTTGATTTGTCCAACAATTTTTTTTATGGGTGATTGATTAATAAAATCTTGCTCAATTAGTTATAATTTTTTAGTTTATTAAAATTTTGATACTTTAAATAGTTTATCATATTTTTCATATAAAAATTAGAAAAAGTATTAGTAGATTAAAAAATAATTGAAATAATTCATTTATGAGACAATTTTAAGTGTTAATATATAATACATGTGTGTATGTAGATATATAATTTAACGTGAATTATACAAACATAGCATATGTATATATTTGGGGGCACTCTTTACTTTAATATTAATCATTGGATTAAGATCAATGATCCATATTTATAATTGTAAATTAATATTTCTAAAATAAATTTTGACTTTTTCAAACTTTTAGAAAGTCTACCTAATAACACGACGGTCACATATATATTAATTAAAGAATAAAAAAAGAATCTTATTTAATATTCATTCTCCATTCCTTCTTCATTCTTGATTCATTCCTTTTATCTATTCCATGAGAAAAAAAAATCATTTTGGAATTAATGGGAATAATTAATGTTACCATTATCTTTCCAACTAATGTTTATGCCTAATTAATCTAAAATTTTTGAAATTATTAATTTTATATATTTTATTTATTGATTTTCATCATCATTATAATCATTCCTTATCAAAACTTGTTTAGTAATTTATGATAACCATCTATGAGTAATAATCATTGAGAAGTCTTCCATATATATTTATATAATTCTAAGCTTTAAAGAGGTAATATGACATCCAAAAATCTTTTAGAGATCTTTTATCTATTTAATTAGAATTTTTGGTGAATATGAGTGTTATTTGGTGAATTTTTAGAGCTATTTGATCTATTTTATTAGAATTTAGGTGAATTTGAGTTTTATTTGTATATGTTGAGTAATGATTTTTTTTATAAATCATTGTGGGTGTTATACTTGTAGATTATAAATAAAGTATCCTTTCATTCACTTTGATTTGTTAAAAAATAATTAGTTATTTTTTTCTTATATGGGTGATTGATTAATACAATTACTTCATCAAATTTATATCAATATTAAAATTAATATTTTTTTTTCATATATGGGTAATACATTTATATTTATATATTTAAATTTTGTAGTATATATCATTTAAATTTGTAAATATAATATTATATATTAAAAAAATGATATAATATATTTAATATAACAAGATGACATATATATTGTATCACTTTTTTTTTTTTTTTAAAAGTGACGTTCACAAATTTTGAAGAGGCATATATAAAAGATTATATGTTGTTGTGATATTGAGTTCGTTTGAAGAAAAAAAATATAGACTCTCTAACACTCAATGAGTTCAAGATAATAAAGAAAATTAAGACCTTACAATATTAATTTATATTTGTTGTGTAATGATTTATCTTTTGTGCTAATTACATAAGATAAAAGAGAAATAAAAAAAATAAAATTGTATAGTTTCTCATATTTTTCATATAAGAATTAGAAAAATTATTAGCATATTAAAAAATAATTTATTTATGAGATAATTTTAAGTGATAATCTAATACATGTGAGTTTGTATATAAATATATATATTATTTAAAGGTGAATTATACAAAAATATCATTAAAGAAAATATATATTTACAACTCTAAGCTTTGAAGAGATGATGTTGTTAGATGTCTTTTATCTATTTTATTTGATTTTTTGGTGAATATGGGTTTTTCTATGTATTTATTTGTATATGTTAAGTAATTATTTTATTTTTAAAAATCGCACATGGTTTACAAATCATTGTGGACATTATATTTGTAGTTTATAAATAAGGTATTTTTTTCATTCGCTTTTGATTTGTATAAAAATTAATTTTTTTTTTCTCATATAGGTGATTGATTAATTCAATATTGTCTCATTAGTTAAAATCTTTGAATTCATCAAATTTATATTAATATTTAATATATTATATATATTTTATAATATTTTTTGTAATATATATTTTTAAAGTATTTAAATTTGTAAATTTTATATTATATATTAATAAAAATAATATAATATATAATGTAACAAAAATGTATATTATTACCTATTTTTAAAAAAATTGTGTCACAATCTTCGAAAGATTATTTAGATAGATGCTCTATCATATTAATAAATTTAAGAAAATCAAGAAAATTGAGACCTTATAATATAAATTTATTTTTGTTATGTTATCATTTATCTTTTCTACTAATCGTATAAGATAAAAGAGAAAAAAAAATGTGATACTATATATGTTACCTCATTTTTTTTTATATATAAGAATTAGAAAAATTATTAGCAAATTGAAGAAAAAAAATTGATTTTTGAGATAGTTTTAAGTTATGAGTTAATATATATGTGTATGTATATATATAATTTTAGGTGAATTACACAAATATATATGTGTATGTATATATATTATCACTTTTTTTTTTTAAATTGCCACAGTCTTTGAAAGATTATATAGATAGATGCTCTATCATATTAATAAATTTTAAAAAATCAATAAATTTGAGACCCTATAATATAAATTTATTTTTGTTATGTTATCATTTATCTTTTGTACTAATCTTATAAGGTAAAAGAGAAGAAAAAAAATTGTGATACCATATATAGTACCTCATATTTTTTATATATAAGAATTAGAAAAAATATTAGCAAATTGAAGAAAAAAATTGATTTTTGAGATAGTTTTAAGTTATGAGTTAATATATATGTATATATATATAATTTTAGGTGAATTATACAAACATAGCATTAACAATTTGAGAAATTACAAAATGTATACGAATATTGTAACTTTCTATTATTATAAAAAAAATTGTAATTTCTTTAATCTGATTATATTCGTTTTTAAAAAAATATATAATTAACCAGATAAATATAAAAATTCTTTAAATATGTATGTAGTTTTTTGTTTTTATAAAACCGCGCAAAACGCGATTATATTTCCTAGTTTACACGTAAAGAAGGCATGTTGTTTATGTGAAATTATGATTACTATTAGTATGAAAAAGTTAACTTGCTAGAATAAATAACATAAAATTTTAAGTTATCAAAACTCATTAACTTTTAAAGGGAGTTATAAACTTATAATTACTCGAGTGACCATGATATGAAAATTTTCTCAATCATGAATATTTTTAAATGATATCCACATAATATTTAATTCTATGGTTGGTTAAGATTAATTACACAATTTGAGTATGTGAATTAAGAATGTATCTATCATTACTCAAGTTTATAACCACACAAAAAATTCTCTAATACAAAATGTAACTATTCATTTTTAGACTTAAGACAAGTTGGTTAGAGTAGTTAATTGATTTGTTATTAGTTAGTTAATCCTACTGAGCTATATTTTACTTAGTTTTGCTTGTACTGAGTTGTATATAAGTACTATGTAATCTTTTATTCATCAATACATACATAGAGATTGTAAATGTGGAATTTTTTCCTTGTGAATTCTATTCACAAGTGAAGCTCTATACTACGAGACATCTTGAAAGGGCATCGCATGATGGTGAGGGAGTTGGGGTAAGAGAGTCACCCTCACTAGGTGAGGGACTTCGGCCACTTGCCGATCCAAACTTCACCCTCGCTATGCGAGGGCCCCTAGCTGGCCATCCGCGTGCGCCCCATTCCAGCAGGCATCAAGCCTTGTCCACACTCGGAGGAAGAGCGTCAGCCTCGCTATGCGAGGGTGAGGGCTGTGTTGAGGTGTCCGTGCTCCTAGCCTCGCGACGCCGCACCTCGGAGGAAGAACGTCAGCCTCGCTATGCGAGGGTGAGGGCTGTGTTGAGGTATCCGTGTTCCTAGCCTCGCGACGCTGCGCTCGGAAGGAGGAGAGGCAGCCTCGCTATGCGAGGGTGAGGGGTGTGTTGAGGTACCCGTGCTCCTAGCCTCGTGTCTATGCGATCCGCATAGGCCGGCCCTGACCCTCGGCACCTCGACTTCTCAGGACATGCATAGGATGAAGCCTCCTTGGCACAGGCATGAGATCACTTAGGGGAATCTCGTTGATATGCCAAACGA
The DNA here is from genome assembly GCF_963169125.1 of Humulus lupulus. Taxonomy (NCBI): domain Eukaryota; kingdom Viridiplantae; phylum Streptophyta; class Magnoliopsida; order Rosales; family Cannabaceae; genus Humulus; species Humulus lupulus. Next base: position 138,119,112 of record NC_084801.1, on the reverse strand, counting down.
ACGTGGAGCATTGAACGGGAATTGATGAGGACCACCGAGTACGGAACACGTGCGCTGACACGGGGTGTACGGTTATGGAGAGAACAGAGGCACGACCCTATGATCTGCGTCTGAGGAGTAGTGGCGGTATGGACCTGTACGAAGAGTGGTGAGACCACTTGGACACCCCCGACCATGCGCCAGAGCCGACAGTACCATGTCCAAGGCCACGACTCTGACACCATCAGGGTTGGCACCACTACGCCCTGAGCCACTACTTTATCAGAGTACCTATGTACGTCCCAGTGGTCTGGGACTTGTTTGTATCCTGGGCCAATAGAGCCTCCCCTATAAATAGGCTCCAACCCCTCAGGCTAAGGGGTTGGAAAACTGAATGTAAAAATGAGACTTATGAAATATATGCTTCTGGTTCTCATGCTTGCCTGAGTTTTCTCCTGTTGTTTAGAGTTCTTTCTATCTAATTCATAGCTTCTTACAGTATAGAGATTGAAGTTTTCTAACCATCAATCGTTGACGAGTTCTTACCGTCAACAGTTTGGCGCCGTCTGTGGGAACGTAAGCACCAAGCTATTGTTCTGCCATTACTTCCGGCAAGGAAAAATGCCGAGACGTTCGAAGCGTCTCAAGGAGCCTCGAGAGGTGGAGGTCCACCTTACCGGAGTCCAGCTGAAGGCCTCCATGAAGGATCCACCTCCACCCCGAGACGTAGATCCCCCAAGGGACCCTGAGGTTCACCAGACTGACAAGGAGGCCTCGTCTCCGGCCATCCCGCCCGGTGAGAATCCTCCAAGGACAACTACTGCACCACCCGGGAACGCCAACGAGTTCCCTCCTCCCAAACCACCGAAGGTACCGAACTCCGACCGGCAAGACCCGGGCCCCTCAACGCACAGACGCGATAAGCAACCCCGAGTCCATTCCGTGAGCTCGAGTTCTAAATCTCGTTTCTATGAAGAGGAGATTCGTGAACTGCACCGTAAAAACCAAAGACTGGAGACTACCCTGGAGAACATGCAGGAGGTGCTGAATGGCCTGTTGCAAGGTAAGTCAAACGTGACCCTGCCCAAGAGGAAAGAGAAGGGTCGGGAAACCACTGTCCCAGTAGGCGACGGAAGAACCAGACACTCCACCAGTAACACCCCCAGGGAAAAGCCACAAGAGCATCCTAGACCATCGAGGCCAACCCAGGAGCCAAAGCAAGGGAACAATGGTGGCTCTCGCAACGACGTCGAGGTCACCTCAAAGAGGACGCCCTCATACCTACGAGAGGAGCTCAACAAGAAGAGGGCGAATAAGAGAACTACCTCTCCTACTGTCCCCCGGGACGGCAAAGGAAAGGAAGATGTCAACCCATCCATGTTGAGGGACTCCCTGAAGAAGAGGAGGCAAGACCTCGATACGGAGATGAAGAGCCTGCGGAGTAAGATTGTCACCGTGTCTGGAGGGCAGAGCCTTGAGGAAGAGTTCGACTATGAATCGCCTTTAACCAAAGAGATCCAAGCCATTCGACTCCCAGCCAACTTCAAGGAGCCTCATATGACCCCGTATGAAGGAAGCACCGACCCCAAGTACCATCTAGACGCATTCAATGACTTAATGAAGCTGAGGGGGATAAGTAGCGGGGCTAAATGCCACTGTTTCGCAGTCATGTTGAAAGGGCCCGCATACAAATGGTTTAAGAGACTTCGACCGGGGTCCGTCAGGTCTTGGCAACAATTTTCAGACGAATTTCTCCAGCAACATCATGCCGTGCGTGACTATACGATGCCAAGAACTAGCCTAGCCAATGTAAAACAGGGCGAAAATGAGAGCCTAAAAAACTATATCCATAGGTTCAATATGGAAGCGGCCAAAGTGGGGAGCCTGACCCGCAGAGAGTTAAAAATGGCCATCACCGCCGGGGTGCTTCCGGGAAGCAAGTTGTGGGATAATATGCTCAAGAGGGAAGTCACAGATCTAGATGACTTCTACGAGAGAGCACAGAAGTATATTCGTGTAGAGGATGGTCACGCGAACTTAAAGGCGGGAATGGGCGAGTCCCCTGCACAGCCCCCAACCAATGAAGGGTCGAATGGCGCGGAACACCTGAGGAAATACTACCAGTAAGACTTCCACTCCCAACACAGGCAGTAGCTGTGTTTAGTTTGTCGCAGGATAGGCTATCTCAGTAGACGAGAATCAAAGAGGTTACCTACATAACCCCCAAGTAAATGTAAGCCCTCTATATGCATGTTTTTGTAATCTGATTACTATAAATGAAAATGTTCATAACTTCACATGTGATTTTTTTCTTTTTCATGCGAGCATCAACCGAACTGCCTGCTGAATTAAATCTCACCAAGCACTTGGGGGTAGGACAGGAGGCATGAGCAAAAAAAAAAAAAAAATCTCTCTTATATTCAAAAGGATTAGCTACCCTTATGAATATCAAAGGAACGGTCTAAAAGGATGACCTCTAACTAAAGGCCAACACCCCAAGAGGTAAGGCCGTAAGGAGGGAATCGCCCAATAAGTCTAGATCGGCCATTAAGCCGGCTAGCCAAAAAGGGTCTTACAAGTGACCCTTGGAAAAAATAGTACTATGTATAAGGACGAGAACGACGCTTCTCGCAAAAAAATAACAAGCGCGCGCAATGAATATAAAAGGACCCCAACAGCCCAACGGGTTAATGTGTCCTTACAAGTATAATCAAGGTGCACCGGAAAGATTATCGCCATCAGATCAAAGAAAAATATGTGATCCACGAACAACGGCAATAAGAGGGACCTACTAGAGCACCGTAAGTTTAAAAAAAGAAAAAGAAGAAGATGAAAAAAAAAAAAAAGGGAAAGAGCACCTCAAGAGCTTTGGAGGAGGATAGAACCCTTGAACTCGTGAAAATAAGTTGGAGAGCATGCCACTGGGCTACGCAGATCTTGGTGTGGACAAGTGGCTTCGAAACTTGGGATCTGCGATTGAGGATGATTAGTCCTTACGCAACCTTAGGAACTTACGTGGATCCCCCAAGTATTAGGTGGCTATTGTGTTTCTTCAAACACTAAGAAGAAACACAACTCCAAGCCACACTTCGGGCTTCTTCGAGCGAAGTTGGAAAAATTTCCAAGGCTAAGTCCCCCAAGGCTGGCTGTGCGTGTCAAGCAAGAAAAATAGAGAGAGTCTACAAACACACTTAAAAGTGTACTTATAGACTCGGGGGGAAGTGTAAATGTAGAATTTTTTCCTTGTGAATTCTATTCACAAGTGAAGCTCTATACTACGAGACATCTTGAAAGGGCATCGCATGATGGTGAGGGAGTTGGGGTAAGAGAGTCACCCTCACTAGGTGAGGGACTTCGGCCACTTGCCGATCCAAACTTCACCCTCGCTATGCGAGGGCCCCTAGCTGGCCATCCGCGTGCGCCCCATTCCAGCAGGCATCAAGCCTCGTCCACACTCGGAGGAAGAGCGTCAGCCTCACTATGCGAGGGACCCTCGCTATGCGAGGGTGAGGGCTGTATTGAGGTGTCCGTGCTCCTAGCCTCGCGACGCCGCACCTCGGAGGAAGAACGTCAGCCTCGCTATGCGAGGGTGAGGGCTGTGTTGAGGTATCTGTGTTCCTAGCCTCGCGACGCTGCGCTCGGAAGGAGGAGAGGCAGCCTCGCTATGCGAGGGTGAGGGGTGTGTTGAGGTACCCGTGCTCCTAGCCTCGTGTCTATGCGATCCGCATAGGCCGGCCCTGACCCTCGGCACCTCGACTTCTCAGGACATGCATAGGATGAAGCCTCCTTGGCACAGGCATGAGATCACTTAGGGGAATCTCGTTGATATGCCAAACGAACGTTGAGCATTGAACGGGAATTGATGAGGACCACCGAGTACGGAACACGTGCGCTGACACGGGGTGTACGGTTATGGAGAGAACAGAGGCACGACCCTATGATTTGCGTCTGAGGAGTAGTGGCGGTACGGACCTGTACGAAGAGTGGTGAGACCACTTGGACACCCCCGACCATGCGCCAGAGCCGACAGTACCATGTCCAAGGCCACGACTCTGACACCATCAGGGTAGGCACCACTACGCCCTGAGCCACTACTTTATCAGAGTACCTATGTACGTCCCAGTGGTCTGGGACTTGTTTGTATCCTGGGCCAATAGAGCCTCCCCTATAAATAGGCTCCAACCCCTCAGGCTAAGGGGTTGGAAAACTGAATGTAAAAATGAGACTTATGAAATATATGCTTCTGGTTCTCATGCTTGCCTGAGTTTTCTCCTGTTGTTTAGAGTTCTTTCTATCTAATTCATAGCTTCTTACAGTATAGAGATTGAAGTTTTCTAACCATCAATCGTTGACGAGTTCTTACCGTCAACAGAGATTATTGCACTCGTTTTCTTTGCTCTGTTATTATTAAAATGGCATAAGATTAGGGAATTTCTTGGGTCGATTGTTCTCTTATCTTCTTCTTCTCTGTTCTTGGATTTTTCTTGAAATCCATGGCTCTTACTCGTACTGGTGGTGCTCCTCGCACTGGTGGTGGTTCTTAAAATGTCTCCAACAATGCTACTACGTCAACTGACACGAATCGATTCTCTACTCTTGATCAGACCAGTCATTCCTCTCATGAAGATTCTCGAAATCCTTATTTTCTTGCTCATATAGATCACCCTAGTGCGAATGTGGTTCCCAAAATTCTTACTGGAGGTGAAAACTACAGCTCTTGGAGGCGTTCCATGACCATTGCTCTTCTTGCTCGGAACAAATTGAAGTTTGTTAATGGTAAGATCACCCAAAAAAATCCCGAAGATGATGATTATGATGCTTGGTGTAGATGTAATAGCATGGTCATTTCTTTGATTTTACATGCTATTTCAAGTGACATTGCAGATAGTATCATGTATCTTGATGATGTTTCTGCCATTTGGTCTGAACTTCACAATCATTTCCATCAAAACAATGGTCCCCGTGTGTTTGAGGTGAAGTGTAATGTCCTGGTTACTCCAAGACCGTTGCTGTGAACTTTGAATCATGCTTAACTCGCTAATCGAGTTCTTTGGTTATAAACGTGCATCTAAGTGTTATTAATAGGTCAAAGTGAAAACCAATCAAAAGGAAATGATATATTTTATTTAAAACATAAAATTGTTCATGGGCCCATAAAAAAATATTTACAAGTCATTTACAATCCAAAATGGTCATTACAGTGTAAAATTTACAACCCGCCGACCTAAGCGGCAAAAATAGGGTTAACCCTTAGTCCCTCTGAGAAACTCCTGGGCTGTGGTGGTCAAGCAGCCGCATATGTACACATCGCCACCTAAGCTCTCCACTCAAGGCTGGGTGAGCTTTTCTTTCCATTTACCTGCACCACATAGCACCCATGAGCCAAAGCCCAGCAAGAAAACTCATTACTGCGTGTATATAATATCAAATGATGATCATGATAATCATCCAGGAATTATAGCCCTAAACAGAGGAGTGACAGTTGTAAAAGTCACTAATGTGGGTTACGTACCCTTTACAAATGAGTGATCAAGTCACTAGCTTAAACAGGATAAGTGACTAATGAGTGAGTCACTAATGTAAACCAAGGGAGTGACTATGGAGTCACTACTGTGGGTTCCGTACCCTTAGCCATGTGACGATACGGTCACCTGGGCCTTCTGGCCCTAAATTTGAGTAACTAGCCATAGAACTAGGCAAGCGCTTTTAGTTTTCATCGAACTTGGGGTTGGTCCGGAATTAATGCTCATGATGAGTCATTCAATGCAGATTTCGATCAGATCTAATCTTTTATCAGCTCAACATTCATGACGCTTATGCCACTCTTGACTCTTAGGTCAGTAACATACGACCAGTGCTCAAAACTACTGTCGAACTTGACTAGTAAGTCACAGCTTCACAACTAGTTCTGACACCATTGCCGATTCTGACTAGTAAGTCAGTGTCATTCACAAGTAAGCAAGATTTTCTAATCATTTGATATGCAATCACTATCCATATTTAAACACTCAACATGCCTCAATTATAACCATGCATGTCACATATAGGGTGCAGTTTCTTACCTCTGGTTCGAGTGAGAAATAGTAACAGAACAACCCTTGAGAACGATCAACCTTTTGATTCCTTAGCAGTTACCTAATCATGACCAATTATAACCTTCATTACTGAAAATCAACAATTATAAGGTCTTGACCTAAACCTCACTCCCGGGACCCCGAATTGTACCCAAGCAATGAGTAGATTCGATCCCGAGCCTTAAGGATTGAAACCCCAAGCCAAAAACCCTTAAAAATGCCCAAAATAGAAATATGAAGAAGCAGGGTAGCGATGTAGCACTACCCCCCTAGCGCCCAAGACAGCCAAGAACCTCCCTGAGTAGCGCTGTAGCTCCCACTTGTGGGCACTACAGCGCTACACACAGCCAGAAATGCCCAAAAACTTTCCCCCTTCGACTCCACCATTTCCAACCTGAACCAAAAGCTTCCAAACCTTATTTTAAGGCCCAAATGAACCCAAAAACCATCTATACATGTCCTAGGCATCACAACCCAAGTAACCCTAGCCAAAAACTCCCATCAATTCCCTTTAACCAATCTAGAAAACCAAGCTGAAAACCAAACTAAAAACAGAGCAAAGCTAGAGTTTTAATGGCTAGAACCTTACCTCAAGCTCGGATTAGGATCCTCTTCAATGGTGGAACACAATCCTAAGCCCTCAAGAAAAGCTCCGAAAATTCAAAAGAAAAATGAGAGAAAATGAGGTACGGGAGGAATGTTTTATGCTTTGTTTTATCTAACCTTCCACAGCCTTCAATGTCTTAAATATATCATATGGTGAAAAGACCTTTTTGCCCCTAGGTCATTTAAGGTTTTCTAAAGGCTCCCAAGGGTAAAATCGTCCTTTTCCACCTATTTCGTTAATCATAATTAACAACCTCTAATTCCAGTTATTCTCGATATTCTCAAATACCACTAATTCATATCACGTTACCATTTAATTCCCGGCAACGCTCTAATCAACAAAATACCCTGAGACTCACCCCGAGCCCCAAACTTAATCCCGTTATGACCAAACCGCTAACCTGCACTCAAAGATCGTCTCATGGCAAATAGCTCGAACAAATCCACATTATAATGTGGCCTCAACAATAGATCACCGACATGCATACAAAAATACAATTACGCCCTCAACGGGCCAAATTACCAAAATGCCCCTATGATGAAATGCGGACCCACATGCATGCATTTAACATCATATAATAATATAATTCACATAAAGTTCATCTTCTACTCAATTCGTAGGGAGTATTCAATCTGTTCGCAACAAGATTTTATGTAATCACTGTGGTCTCGCAAGACAAACTATTAACAAGTGTTACAAACTTCATGGCTATCCTCCTGGTCATAAGCTTCATGGGAAAGGTCGTGGTTCTAGTTCTACCTTGGGAAAAGTAGTTGCTAATCACTTCCCAGGGTCTACTAATGATAAAGCTGGAGACAATCTAGATGACTCTAATGATCTTATGTCTTCTCTGTCTTCCTCTCAATGCCAGAAAATCATAGCCTTGTTCGCTCAAAAAGTCCAAGCCTCTTCATCTAGTTGTCCTTTTTCTTCATTTGACCAGCCCCTTGTTTCTAACCTTGTTGGTAATGAATTCCTTGTTCATAGTAAAAACTGGATTATTGATACAAGGGTACCCACCATGTTTGACATGACTTGTCCTTATTTTCTCGTACTTACTCCAATTCTTCTTTAAATTTAATTGTCTTACCAAATGGTCAGTCGGCTTATGTTTCTTGCATTGGTTCTGTTATCATTTCTTCCTCTATTACTCTTTGCATATTGGTTTTTTTGTCAACTAACACAGATTTAAAATAATTAATTAGAGAGCTTTTCAATTAGACAATCAATACACCATAAATGAGCCAAGAACCTAGTAATAATGAACAATAAATAATAAAGAACACCAAGATTTATAGAGGCTCGACCCCAAAGATTGGTAATGACCTACGTCCTCTTAGATTTGTATTAATCTTGAAGGTTCACAAGATCACAAGCGATTACAAGTGGATTTATATGTGTAAAAGACAATATAGAATGGCAGAATTCGCTGCCAAGTACCAAGCCAGGCTGCTCGGTATGTTTCTGGTGCTGGCTGGTAGGCTCTTCTCTTTGTGTCCTTTTTTTCTCCACTATGGTGGAAAGTTTGTATTTATACTATTCCTCTCACCCAAGGGTTGCACCTGAGCATATCTAATGGGGAAATATCCCTTTCTTCTCGTAGGTGGTTGCTGTCCTATTTGCTAGGAGGTTTGATCAAGTCTTTAGGGCTGTTAGGCGATCTTTGTGGGTGGTTGGGCGATTATTGCAAAGTGCTAATAGAGAGTGTAACTGCTTTCATCCGAGTAGGTATGCCTGTTCCTCATACCGACCAGCTGCTCTCCTAGAAAGTGTCCTGAACAGTGACTTTTATTCATTTTTTAAGTGTATTCTGACTAATCTGTCTGTCATACTAACCAACAAGTTTTCTGGTGGTCCTGCCAAGCAGCTGAGCCTCTAGAGATAGTATGTCAAGCACTTACTTGTTGTATACTGTAACGCCCTACTGCCTTAGAGCCGTTACTAAGTGAGTTTAAAATGTGCAACTAACTCACTAATCAAGGTTTTAGGACAAAAGTGTAATTAAATCATAATCAGAGTCATAGATTTGAAAATAAATCTTTCATTGAAAAATTACAAAGCGTTCAACATTTGGGATCCCAAAAACATTGTTTAGAAATATTCACAACTCAAAATATAACCAAAGTCGACAAAACGAAAAAATTCAAGTTTAGTACATTCATCTCCCCAAAACACCCCTGGCCAGCCAGGCAGACCAGACATGTACGCGCTGCTCATCACGCTCACCATACTCAAGGTTGGTCAACTTTCCCCTTGCCTTTACCTGCACCATAGAGCACCCGTGAGCCGAAGCCCAGCAAGAAAACCCTCACAAGCAGATAACATATGCATAACAACACTTAACATATAAACATGCCATCATCAGGCTATACATATACGGCCATGCCGTCCCAGGCGCTTTAGCAGGCCTTGGGTTCGCAGTCTATACCGTAAGGATATCCCAGGTATCCCTTGGGGTCTCGCCCTGGCAACTCGCACTCCGCGTGATAAACGCTGCTCCAAGCCCCTTGCCGTTCTCTCACCCTTCGCCGTTCCCGACCTTCGTCGTTCCATCATTTACATACACATATGATAAAGCTAAGTAGAAATCTAAACAAATATAAATTCAATCAAAGGGCCATGCCCCAAAACACAGTCATATAGGGCCGAGCCCTGCAACTCAATCATATAGGGTCAAACCCTGCATCACAAGCTCTATGTAAACAGTAGTTTTCTTACCTATGTCCCGAGCTTTCTAAGCACCGATATCCCGAGCACAATTCCCTAGTCCGAGCCTCACGCAAGCCCTAATCACAACGCATTAACAATATCCACCCATCAAGCTCTAATCCATTAAATAACTTTAAGTCGTAATTCTAATCTTCGGGACATTGAATTTTATCAATCCGGGTGATAAAATCCATCTCGAGCCTTAACTAGTGAATTCCCGAGCCTAAAACCTCTTAAAAACCCAAGAGTACATTAAGTGACGCGGCCCTAGGGACTCATGTCGCGCCACCCCAGCTCAACCCGAGGCCTTGCCTCAAAACAGCCTACACGCGCTGCGGCCCTTCCTGAAGGGCGCCGCGGCACGCCTTCATTTCCAGCCGCCCCAAGTTCTAAGGGGTCGCGGCTCAGCAAGAATAGCGCCATGGCTCAACCCCTCGAGCCCAGAAAAACTCACCATTTTCACCTTAAAAACCAGTCCAATTATCCCTAGAATCAAGCCAACATCCCAAACTAATTATCACAGAGGTTCTAACCCAGTCTCAGCATCAAAACCCAACAAAGACCAGCCCCAAAACTCAGCCAAGCATTCAAGAGAAAACTTAAACTTAGCTCACATGCATACCTTGAAACATCAGCAGAATTTCAATAAAACTCATCAACTTAAGTGCTTACCTTTGCTCGATTGCACCTCCAAGTGATGTTGAACAATTCTCCAAGCTTAAAGCTCAAATCCTAGCTTAATTTTCAAAGCTTCCCCTTGGAATGGTTGAGAGAAAATAAGAGATAGGAAGGAAAGGTTTGGGTCGGTTCTTAGTGTTCTGAAAACTTCTAATGTTTTATTTTATTAAACTTAGTCTCTAAGGTTACCTCAAGGCTCGGGGTACCAAAAAAATGTCCCCAAGGGCAAAATGGTAAATTTCCCCAATATTCCCTCCTAGGCATTCTAACCTCATATATATCTCTGAATATTTATTTACATAGCCTGATAACCCCAAAAATGACTAACACCCGAAATATCCCTCGACTCGCCCCGAGTCGGATTTTTGACTTTCTAGCTAACCGCTCCCTAGGGCTGTCTTGGATCGTGCAGTATAGATATATCACAATTATCATGTTTATACCCTCAACGGGCTAAAATTACAATCATGCCCCTAATAACCAGACGTGGTCCACATGCATATTTAAGTCACATAAACATGCATCACTAATCACATATTCACACAAATCCACATGTTAAACAATAATTCACATATTGCCCTCTAGGCACGCCAATCAAGGCCCTAAGCCTTATTAGCAAATTTGGGTCGTTACATATACCCTACAAGTATACACAGACCAACCTGCCGGGGGGTCCGCCTAGTTTGCTCCACATATCCAAGTTTAGTGCCACGTCAGATATGCCAATGTTTGGGATAACATTTTCCCCCCAAGTTTGCAATAGTGCTAAGCAGCATGGAAACTTTCTTATTTGTTAGGAGGTTTGACCGAGTCTTCAGGGCTGTTAGGAGCTCTTTGCGGGTGGTTGGGCGATTATTGCGAAGTGCTAACGGAGAGTGTAATTGCATTCATCCGAGTAGGTATGCCTGTTCGTCATAGCGACCAGCTGCTCTCCTGGAAAGCGTACCGAGCAGTGACTGCTATTAATTTTTTAAGTGTATTTTGACTAGTCTGTTTATTGTACTGACCAACAAGTTTTCTGGTGGTCCTGCCGAGCAGATGAGCTTCTGGAGATAGTATGTCGACCAGTAACTTGTTGTATACCCTGCAAGTATACACCGACCAACCTGCCGGGGGGTCCGCCCAATTTGCTCCACATGTCCAAGTTTAGTGCCACGTCAGATATGCCAATTTTTGGGATAACATTTGCCCCCCCCCCCCCCCCAAGTTTGCAATGGTGCTAAGCAGCATGGAAACTTTCTTCTGGGGACCATCCCATCCAGCCTGGTCAGGGGTGTATGCTCCTTGCTACATGGCATAGCATCTGGTGTAGTTAATAGCCTTTGTATTTCTTCAAGTTGCCAAGAAATGACTTTTCACTCTTTCCCGCCTCTTTTTGATACCATAAACCGTCATGATGGCTTCTCTTAATAACTATACCGACGATTGTGCAATCATCGAAGTGTGGGCTGACGTGTGCGGCAGTTGGGCAGTTCCATTAATGCTTGGTAGGAGAGTGAGTATCTTCCTTTTCTATAAATTGGAGCAGCTTTGGAGCTATGCGCCTCTGTTTGGAGCTATGCGCCTCTGTTTGGAGCTATGCGACTCTGTTTGGAGCTATACGACTCTATTTGGAGCAATGTGGCTCTATTTGGAGCTACGACTCTATTTGGAGCTATGCGACTCTATACATCGGAGCTGTTCAATTTTTCCGAATGAGCTGTAAACAAAAACAGTTCAACCCTATCTACAAAAATTATTTTATGGCTCTTTTTGTTTCTTGGTACATACCGAGCAATGTGCAAGCACTTTAACATTAATAAAATTAATGTTTCTAAGTCCTTTTAATTACACGCTTTTTCCTCTGCTTGTCCATCTATGACTATGGTGCCCCCCAAATGACCAAGCAGGATTCATAACTCTTGGGTTATCTTCTTGGTCACTTGTTAACTAACCAGAGTTGCTCATACTAACCTATTCGAGACCACTTGGGTTTTCCAAAACCTATAAAGGTTTCATACACTGCCGACAATCCGTGAAATAAATCACTAGTTAGCAAGATAATCATTGTAAAAGTAAGGCTTGTAAAAATGGACAAAAATCGTGTCTTATTAGTTAAAAATTAACCATACAAGCTGTGTCACTACTATCGTAGCTTACATTCATAAATATTAATTTACAATAAATGGGAAAATCATTCCTGTCCATAATTAATATAGCTAAATTGAGCTGGTCGGTGGTATGGGCAGTTCGTGCCTGTACCGGCCAGTCAACGATCACTTAAAAGTGATCTTTATTGGCAGTACATCCTTAGGTGTTCCCCATTCCAGTAATGGGGGACATGTACTAGTTGGAGATCTTGGTTATACCGCACTAGCTTGTACGTGTCGGGTGGTACTATCTTCATAACCTGGTAAGGGCCTTCCCAACTGGGGCCTAGTACTCCTGCTGAAGCATCTCGAGTTTCTGGGAATATAGTTCGTAAGACTAGGTCTCCTAGGTCAAATTTTCGCTCCTTAACCCTAGAATTGAAGTACCAGGCAATTTTTTTCTGATGGGCGGCCAAGCGTATGTTGGACTTTTCGCGTCTTTCTTCAATTAGGTCAAAGGATTCGGCTAACAGCTGGTGATTACCATTCTAGTCGTATGTCGTGCGCTTGTGAGACGGTGGAGTCACCTCCATGGGCAGCATCGCTTCATACCCGTATGTAAGTGCAAATGGGGTATCTCCAGTAGCTGTTCGCTCGGTAGTCCTATAAGACCACAATACTTCAGGTAGTCTTTCAGGCCAGTTTCGCTTAGCCTCTCCTAAATGCTTCTTTAGTGTGTCTTTGAGAGTCTACTTCTACATGTCCATTTTCCTGGGGATGCGAGACTATTGAGAAGCTTTTCATGATGTCGTGTCTAGCGCAGAAATCAGTAAATAACTGGTTGTCAAATTGCGTGCCATTGTCAGACACTATTTTATGGGGTAGACCAAACCTATAAATTATATTCTTTACCACAACGTCCAATACTTTCTTGGACATAATTTTTTCCAGTGGCTCGACCTCCGTCCATTTGGTAAAGAAATCCACTGCTCCTACCGTGTACTGTACTCCCCCTTTTCCTTTTGGCAATCGACCAATAAGGTCGATCCCCCAAATGGCAAAGGGCCATGGACTTTGCATCTACGTTAGTTCGTTTGGGGCTCCTCAGGGTATTTTTGCAAATCTTTGACACTGATCACATTTTTTAACATACAATATGGATTCCTCATTCATAGTTGGCCAGAAGTAGCCTTGCCTTAGAATTTTCTTAGATAGACTCTGCCCCCCAGCATGATTCCCACAGAAACCCTCATGTACCTCTTCAAGAAGTCATCTTGATTCTGTTTGGTTGACGCACCTGAGCAATGGCATGGAAAATCCTCTTCTGTACATGACCCTGTCTAGGATAAGGTACCGAGCATCTTTCCTTAACAATTTTCTATACTCGTTACGAATGTTGGGCATGATTTCGTGCTTTAGACAAGTTGCAATCAAGGTCATCCAGGACTGTGTGTTGTCTATTAGAAGGACTAGTTCTGGCAAGTTAATACTGGGTTGGTCCAGATACTCAATGGGGACCAAATTGGCTTTGTCCACCATGGCACTGTTGGCCAGCCTAGCTAGTGCATCTGTCGTGGCATTTTGTTCTCTAGGTATTTGTTGAATGGTGTATCTCTTAATTTGAGTAAGAAAATCATTGATTTTACTGAGATAGGCCATCATTTTCTCTCCTCGAGCAATGTATTCTCTGAGGATGTGGTTGACAACTAACTGCGAGTTGCTATATATCTCCAAGGATTCAGCTTTTACTTATTTAGCCAATCTTAGGCCAGCAATTAGTGCTTCGTATTCCGCTTCGTTATTGGATGCCTCAAATCCAAAACGAAGTGCACAATGGATGTGTTGTCCTTCGGGGGTGATTAGAGTGAGATCGGCTCCGGACAGCTGGTCGGTAGAAGAGCTATCTACATGTAATTTTCAGGCTTTTTGTTCTTCTTCGGAATCAATAGTGCTGGACTCTGTGTGTTTGACATTCTGCGCAGCATTCATACTGTGTGGTAGCCCAGACTCGGATGGCTGCTCGGCTATGACTTTGTTTGGTTCTGATATTCCGGTACACTCAACAACGAAATCTACTAGAGCCTAGCCTTTAATTATTATTCGGGGCTGGTAAGTATTCTCATATTGCCCGAGTTCTATAGACCATTTTAGCAATCGGCCAGAGGTGTCTGGCTTTTGCAAGACTTGGCGTAGTGGTTCACTACTACAAAATTGACATAGGACGATGGTTTTAAACCGTCGTATGGACTCTCGTACGTCGGTTCTAATACCGTCGTCCCATGCAATGTCATGCCATGTAAAGCATGAAACGACGGTTTAAATAAAAGTGTCATCTCATGTTGTACATGAGACGATAGTTCCTATACAAACGTTGTCTTTTGTGGTACATGAGACGACAGTTTCTGTGCAAGTGTCATCCACTGAAATAAATGAGACAACAGTTCCTACTCAAGCGTCATCCTCCTGCAATACATGAGATGACAATTTATTTGCAAGCATCGTCTCCTGCAATACATAAGACGACAGTTTTGTGGAGACCGACGTCCTATGTAGAATATGAGAATTTTTTCATTTCTCTATTTTCAACCACTAATTCATTCATAATTTCCTGTATAATTACAACATAGTTCAGACAGAATCAACAAGCAGACAAAATCAATAGAACTCAGTATGTTCCAAATCTAAAAATTATAATATCAAAATATACACTTACAATAACTATGTAAGTGTGTTATCTAAAAACTACAATTAGTATATGATAGATAAACAATTGCTTGAAGAAAGCACAGCTGAGTTGATATTTCTTCATCAGGACTTGAACTGTTTGAAAGTACAACAATAGTAGCAGACAACAACATGAAAGATGGGTACAGGTTTCCCTCCTGCCAACTTACAGTTCCTACAGTGTGTTGCAGACTATTGTTATCGATATATCATGCCTTGATAAGAGTTACATAAACCAAATAAAGTGGATGCATACCTCCATTACAGGCCCGGATGTTGACTTATGAGTTATAGTGCATTGATCATGATCGTGACCAGACAAGATAAGTACCTGAAAAGAAGTACATGTTAGTGATTGCTCAACTTGAACTTAAAATTTTCATGGACACAATATAAAATGTCTAAAATCAATAAATTAGCTCATGCTTTTTCATTGAAAGTTGAGACCATAGTTGTACATGAGGTCAAGATAGTTGCCTGCATGTCTATAATGTGTCAATCTCTGCCTAAAGTCTGTATTGTACAGGTTTGATAAACTCCAGTAAGAAATCTAATGACTCCTCAGAAATGTAATTCTGGTACCTATTTATTTGAAACAAAGATCAATCCGAAAGCATCTACGAGGTCACCAACTCAAAGTAATATTTC
Source organism: Humulus lupulus (assembly GCF_963169125.1). Classification (NCBI taxonomy): domain Eukaryota; kingdom Viridiplantae; phylum Streptophyta; class Magnoliopsida; order Rosales; family Cannabaceae; genus Humulus; species Humulus lupulus. Next base: position 138,103,624 of record NC_084801.1, on the reverse strand, counting down.
AGGTGCACATTTTGTAGAAAAGCAATAATATAATCAAACATTATTTCTCTATCAGCCATGTGCGTCACTCGCTGGAATCAGAAACAAAAAAGAATAACAATTATTTCTCTAATGATCTCTATCAGTAAGAGGACAAAAACTTGATAACCTAACTCCTATTGGAAACCACAAGTTGAAAGCAAAATCCCGGAATAAGATAAGAAGGAAAATAAGAAGGAGCTGAGAGCTGATGAGGCCAAGGTAAAGAGTAGGGAGAAGCCTATATTATTCTTCATATGGGAGGCTGATGATGAAACCAAGATAAGAGTAGGGAGCTGAGTAGATTATTTCATCATCTTGGAGACTTCTTTCTCCACTCAATTCGGCCGCGATTTATTTCAAGCCCGTCACCTGACAATCTCAGTAAATGCAGAAACTGCCTGCAATATTGTTGTTTGTTTTCTGCTACTGCAGCGGAACCATTAGTTCCATTAAGAGAATGGATCGAATCCCTTTCCTCGATCGCTTCCACGCTAGTAAGAGATTCAACTATGTCGTCATGTTGGCACTCCCGTCTATAATCTAAAGTGATAGACTGCAATTCATGGCTATCAATGGTTTCTTGAGGTATGCTCTGCCATGGAGACACAAAATATCGCTGTCAGCTTGGTTTATTGAGGTGTGCTTAGAAAAAAAGTTCCATTACGTAAAAAAAGAACAAGGAGAAAGATACTAACCTCGAGGACCCAACCAATGTAAGTTACATTATTAACATGCTGGTTCATGTCGAAATCAGCTCTGCGGGGTTGCCAAATTCAAAAGCATGCTGAGAACACATAAGAGATTAGAATAGAATATTGTGGACAAGTTAAGTTATCTTACCACAAGCCCCTGCGTGTGATATCGGCTGGATCTTCCAATTTTGGTATTTTCCGTAAGCTGCTATTGTTCTCCTCTGGAAATGCTAATCTATAAATAAAATGAAGATAAGTGAGTTGCTTCAAACTTAGATGTACAAAATGAGTTTATGCAATCAACTAGTACTAGCTCCACAACAAGATATCTGAATACTTTAACAATAAAAAGTAACAAACTTGAGCTCAACAGACATTCTGTCAGAATTAAGTTTCACTAAATCCAGTACTGGTGAATAAGAAAAAGGACCAACCTAAGTTCTCAAGGACAAAATACCAAGTACTCATCTCGAACGTCATCGCTTACTTTCTGAAGTCGTCTGGTGTCTTCATTCATCATCACCCACTTGCTGAAACCATACAGTATATACAATCAGTTCTCAAAATCCAATTTTGAAAGATGAGACATACATAGAATAAGAAACATGATAAATTGATCGGTAAATTAATATCAGTTGAAGAAATGTTCAAATAGTTCAATTAAGGTCAAAGAATGCAAACTATGAAAAATAAGACAGAACTAAAATGACAGGCAGACCAAACTCTTCAACCAGCGAGACTAGCATAATTCAATAACCCTGAACCTTAGTTTTAAACAGTTACATTCATTTGGTTATTAATTATTTCCTATTAAGTAATTATTGTGGAAAGTGATTACGAAAGTTATAACAGTGCATGAACTGCAGGTTATGCTAAATAACAGCTGTAAAAGACTCAGATTTAGCTGTAGTCAAAGCATATGAATCCTGGATAATACAACAAACTCCATGCTAGACATCACATTATTGTTAAGAGTAACAGTCAGATGAAAACTAGACATTCTTTTGACACAGTAGATCATCAGGGCAACCTTTTAGGCCATTATAAATACAACCGTAGATACTGCAATTACATTTACAAGGGAGAAACATTGCAACTTTTCAAAGCACAAGGGAATACTTGAAGCATCAACTCCTACAACTTCTAAACAAATCAAACTGTAAGGCACCTAACATTGCAACTTTTCAAAGCACAAGGAATTATTTGAAGCATCAACTCCAACAACTTCTAAGCACGTCAACCTGTAAGGCACCTACTACCAACTATTAGAAATTGTATTTTTTGGAGATGGAAAGAACAAGAAAACTAATTAAATTATGTTTGCATGTAGACACAATATGTCAATATATTAAAAACCAAACTATCATCTTTTTATTGACTCAATTACTGATCCTCATGATTCGTGTTTGCATTTTCTAGGAAGTACAAAATAATGGCATGATAGGCACCTTGTTTCTCTTCCAATGACTTCACCAGTGGCATAGTCCTTTAAAATCCAATCACGTCTAGTTCCAATTCTACCTTCACTTTGGCACCATGTTTTTATTTCAACCACATCACTCCTGTCACACATGCTGACAAGTTAAAATCACAGTTAAATCAAACATCAACTGGGAGTGCCAAAGAAGAGAACCTACCAAGCAGGGTATTTATAGATTTCAATGTGCATTCGAGCAGTAACCCATATGAGATGCAATTTCCTCATGGTGGTTGTAGTTGCAAAATCGTCAGTTGAAAACCCAACACTCTGAGCATGGTTGCATCCGACCTCCTGCACAAGTTTCACCAGGATATTTTATACAAATTTTTAATGAAACCAAACTGAGATTTCCAAACTTTTTTATAGAATTACTACAATTTATCTACTGTCATTAAAGTAACTGACTCTTTACAAAGCTAACTATCTTACTAATTTCCCATAATGGCCTACAAACTCTGCTTGTGTGTAATCTTCTAATCACCAATATGCAGTGATCAAAGCATGACATAATTACAATACGGGAGGATTGAAAATAGAGAAAGAAGCCTATGGGTAGAGGTAGCCATGAAATGAAACCCAAACTTTACAACATTCCCGAGTCCCTATTGAGGGTTTCAGCAGAGGAAAAACAATACACTGTAAGAGAGAGAGAGAGAGAGAGAGAGACATATGAGTGAGTTCAAGGTAGCTATGAAACTCACATGTGGCAACATAATTACACATTAGAAAGAAACTAAACTCGTCCTAATGCCTCTTTCTCTACACTACTTATGCCCCTTTTCCTTGCAAAGACAAGGACTTCGTCTACGATCAAACACAAAAGCAAAGAGGGGAAACAATACTATAGTTATCACTGATATTTTTATATATGCAGAAGTAAAAATTATCCTTTTTTTTTTGTAAAAAAGGGAATGCATCTCGTAATATACTACATATTTTGTTTTATGTGTTAGACTAAGATTTAATATACTCTAGGCATGGTGTGATATGCAGGCTTCCAATAATTAATAACCAACCATTGATTCGACATACAGGGATGAACGGAATGCATCACATAATGGGACAAAACCCAATCCCATACACACATATGTTCAGGCTTATATTCTTAGTTAGTCTTATAAAGTATTCTACTCTACACTGTTTTTTCATATAAATATATATATTTAGTCTACCCTAAGATTAACAGCCATTTTTTTAATACAAATAACGATCTTAGCAAGTGCAAACAGTATCATGTTCAAATAAAGTGTACTGTAAACGAAAATTCTTCCATTTTGCAATAATATTACGGTCAGCGTAACCTTGGTCTAGACAGAACTCAAACAGCTCCTTAGATATTTCCTTTCGCTGATGGTAAAGGTCAAAAATGTAACGGCTCTTCTGATGTGCTATTTTGAATATAGGCCACAAAGCCTCACACTTTCTCTTGCCATCATGGGGATCATTCTCAGCTGCATAGTACAAAATACACAACAAAATGTGAGCTTCATGATTTTCTTATCAATACTCAGAAGTTTTTTAATCATCGAAAAGTTCATAAAACAGAGAAAATAAGTACATATAATTATGTGTTGAAAAAAAAAATCAACCTTCTCTCATCTTTGATTGTAGTTCACGAAGAGTAGGCTCAATCAATGATTTGATTCCAATAAACGAATTGTGATCCTGATCTGTTTTCATTGGCCCTAATGATACAAAGTTCTAGGTGACACTTATTATAGTAATATGTGTACATACTTGCTGATTTTTAATTGAGAGACTAACAAAATAATTGAAATAATTTATGAATAGCACTTGAATAAATAAAATAAAAAAACAGAGTTCTTTCATCAATTTATTAACACTGTCATATACCTCCTTCAGAACAAGATATTAACTAACCCATATGCAGGAAACCATCTATAAACATTGTGGTAGAAGAATCTGCATAACATAAGCAAATATAGCATAAGAACACATAAGAATAAATCTATTAATTAACTAATACAACATGCAACAACCAATGTGATGATCAAAAACACATCAAACCAAAGTAATTGAACCAAATTGAACAAACCCAAAAAAGAAATAAATATCTACTTCACAATCTCATACCCAAATTACGCACAGAAAATGAACAGTTCCAAAACAATCTAAACAAACAAAGAAGAAACAAAAATCAATCTTGGTGTTGTCAAGACAACTCTCAGCTGTAATGACACCATGAACACCCAAAAATAATTCCTACACAATATCAAGATCCTATAATGACACCTTAACACCAATAATAAATATTTATGCACTCCAACTCAGGAAAAACAATGAAACAAACAGCTGGTATGCACAGAAAAGAATTAAAAACAACAACTCTTCAAACAAGTTCTTTAAAATTCAACAAGAACCAGCACTTCAATATTTTATGTACACCCGCTCGATCAACAAGAACCAGCACTTCAACAAGAACCAGAGTGTATTCTCTTAATTAAAAATAATTCCAACACAAAAAAAATATATTGACTATATTTAATGTATTTTCTCCATATTAAATTGAATATGAAAAAAAATTACCTCATAAACAATTGGAGGTCTGCCTAGTTTGCCCCATGGTGGCCTGGTTCTTGCATCGGCGGGGTCACCTGGTTCTTGTCGAGGCTGAGTGTGAAGGAGAGAAGCTCGACGTTATGGAGAGAAAGACGAGATTTGAGTTCTTGTAGAGGCTGAGTTCTTGCAAAGGCTGAGTGAGAGAACGGATCGAGGGGCTGAGTGTGAGAGAGAATAGATCGAGCGAGTGAGCGTGAGAGGAAAACGATTGAGAGGCTGAGTTTGAGTGAGATCCAGAGAAGCCAACTGGTAGAGACTAGAGAATTAAACGTGTAATACACAATTAGGGATTTTTCTTGTTTTGTTAATTTCATTTGGGGCTAAGTGGTTGTGTATTTCAAATTTTTTTTTTTTTTTTGGCTAAAGTTTCATTATTTTATTAGACTTATTAAACGTGTAATACACAATTAATTTATGTCACTCATTACTTTCAAAAAAAAAATTATGTCACTTATTAAACATGTAAATTTTTTTTTTCTCTTTTTAAGGAATAATCTTTTTTTTACAATATTAAATTTTTTTTATATAAATTATTTTTAGTTTAAAAAAAATAAGAAACATGCATGAGTAACATATCTTAATATTAGACATATAATGTTTTTATTTGATTTAAGTTTTAAGTATTATTAATATAATATAATTAATTAAAAGTATAATATTATATATAAAAATTTAACAACTAATTAAAGTATTAATAGATATGTCTAGACAATATTTTATATAAATATTAAAATATATATGTGATCCAATAATATTAAGACCCTTTAAAAATTTTAAAAAGGCTTATTAGGATTTTTTTCCCCCGGACTATTACCACTACCAAATCGTGCCTCCTGAATTTTTTGGCCTGTTAAAAATTCCCCTAAACTATTCATGTTATTGAAATGTGGGACTTCCGTCCACTTTTGCTAACCGAATAGTGATATAGCGACACTGGAGTGCTGATGTGGATTGCTACGTGTATAATTTAAAAAATATATAGAATTTTACCCCCCAAACTATTATTGTTGCCAAATTATGCCCCTCGAATTCTAAAATTTAAAATTTAAACAATATTTTGAAAATTAATAAGAAAATATAAAAAGCATTAAACTAAAAAACCATTTAAATTAAATTAAATCATACAAAATAAAAACTTAAGGCGACACCAAAGCTGAATGTCGCAAGGGACCCATATGAGCCCAGTCTGTCGACGATGTCACTACCCTCATTCTGACGCATGCCCAACACCCAAGCCAATTTTTTGTCACCATCAATTTTTAAAAAAAAAATTTAATGATTTTTTCATTTTTTTTAATATTCAAAAGATTGTTTAATTTTAAATTTTTAAAAATCAGGGGGCACAATTTGGTAATGGTAATAGTTCGGGGGGCAAGAATCCTATTTATTATTTATATTATAAACGAAGCATTGACGTGGCAATACCACATCGGCCACCAAACTGCCACATCACCATTCCATTAGTGAAATTGGACAGAAGTCCCACATTTTAGTATCGTGAATAATTCAGGGGAAATTTTTAACAAGTTAAAAAATTCGGGGGGCACGATTTGGATTGGTAATAGTTCGGGGGAAAAATCCTAATAAGCCTTAAAATATAAAAATAATAAGACAACGCACATGAGACAACGTTCTGAGTAGAACTGTCTAATTATGCTAAAAATAAACATGTGACGACATTCTTCTAAGAACTGTTGTCTAATGTAAGATTTTTTGTGCACGGCACGACGGTTATAGAGAGTCAGTCATCATATGTTTATTTTTAACATGAGAAGACATGTCTACTAAAACCGTCATCTCATGTGTGTCATCTAAGTATAGTTTTGTAGTAGTGGTTGGTCGATAAGAACTCTGATGGGATGTGCCTGGAAGTATGGGCGAAGTTTTCTAGACGACAGGAGCAGGCAGTAAGTTAATTTTTACAATTAGAGGATACCAGCTCTCGGCTTCAACCAGCCTTTTACTAACATAATAGACTGGATGCTGGATCTTGTTTTCTTCTATGACCAGGACTGCACTGATAGTGTGTTGAGTTACTGCCAGGTATATGCATAGTTCTTCACCCTCCAGAGGTTTTTAAAGGATCGGCAGTTGTGGCAGCTGCTGCTTTAAATCTTGGAAGGCTTATTCGCACTATTTAGTCCATTCAAATTTCTTTGTGCCTCTGAGGATATTAAAAAATGGAATACACCTATCAGTTGATTTAGACACAAATCTGCTGAGTGCTGCTGTGCATCTTGTTAGGCTCTGGACGTCTTTGATCCTGGCTGATGAGGGCATGTCCAGTAGTGCTTTTATCTTTTCGGGGTTTGCCTCTATTCCTCTGGAGTTTACTATGAACCCAAAAAATTTCCTGACCCCACACCAAAGGAGCATTTTAGGGGATTTAATTTCATTCTATACTACCTTAGGATACCGAAGCACTCCTCCAAGTCCTCAATGTGCCCTTCATCCTGTTGGGATTTTACCAACATATTTTCCATGTAAATCTCCATGTTATTTCCTATCTGGTCTTTGAACATACGGTTTACCAGCCTTTGTTACATGGCTCCAACATTTTTCAGGCCAAACGACATAACTTTATAATAGTACAGCCCCACATCCGTGCGAAAGCTGGTGTGCTCCTGGTCGGACGGATGTATACTTATCTGGTTGTAACCCGAATAGGCATCCACGAAGGTTAAAATTTCGTGGTCGACTGTAGCGTCCACCAGTTAGTCAATTCTTGGAAGTGGGAAGTAGTCCTTGGGGCTTGCTTTATTCAAATCTGTAAAATCTATGCATACCCTCCACTTGTTGTTAGGCTTTGGTACCAATACGAGATTGGAAACCCATACAGGATAAAAGGCTTCCCTGATAAATTTGTTATTTTGGAGCTTCTCCACTTCCTCCTTTAATGTTTTTTCCCTCGTCTGATCTAGTAACCTCATTTATAGTGGTGGTCTCCTGTAAGGTACTACTGCCTGGGTGGCATTGAAAACATCTACTCGGGACTCCATTAGGATAGTGTAAGTAGTGAATTTGGGCATGTATTCTCGCAGTTTTGGCTGCTCGATGGTCTTAGGCTTCTTATTGTCATTCTGGTTACTGTTACCCCCAGCTCTGTTACTGCGTTTGCCATTCTTGCCCCCATTTTTACTTCCTTCTGCAGGGTTGGTGGTGTTCTCAGCACTTGTTTTCTCCTACTCGGCAACCGCCTGGGTAGGATTATCCACCTTTCGTTCAACTTCCTCTAACTTGATTAATTCTTCTGTGTGATAGTTAGAATCCCGTGATCCGTAAGGGGAAAGACCGAGTAAGCTGTGCAATCCCACACCGCCTGGGGAAGGTCAAGTGTGATGATTCTAAGACTGTGTAGGTATGGGACTACACAGTTGAAGATGGCTTAAATGGATTGATGGGTACTGGCTATATCAACAAGATGCATCTTCTTTTCGGTAGCCCATCACTTGAGAACTCCAAAGTTAAGCGTGCTTGACCTGGGGTAATCTAGGGATGGGTGACCTCCTGGGAAGTTTTCCTAGGAAGCATGTGAGTGAGGACAAAGCACGCTGAAAAGACTCGTGTTGGTTTGTAGGGCTAGTCATCATTCCAGAAAGCAGCCATAATGACGTGGGGCGTCACATTCTGCCCTATCAAGGAATTCTTGAGTGTTGCGCGTTGACTTCCTCTTCAAGCTACTCTAGAATAAAATTTTTACCTTGACTCCCAAATTGATGGCTATCAACTTACCATCATCACTAAGGGACTTCACCTTGGTGGCCTCTTACATGAAACACTAAATGTAGTCCTTTAAAGGCTCGTTGTCCCTTTGTTTTATGTCCACCAAATCATTTGGCTCAGCTGGAAGGGGCATTGCCGAGGAGAACTGAGAATAGAATATACGGACAAAACCGTCCCATGACATGATTGATCCTGGCTGTAGCTTGAAAAACCATCGCTGAGCAGTTTCTGACAGGATGACCGGGAAGATCCTGCACCTAGCATCATCCCGAACCCCTTAGGGATTAGTCTGTAGTTCAAAGTGATGAACGTGAGATACTGGGTCCTCCAACCCAGTATAAATTTTCCATGTTGGCATTTTGAATTTGACAGGTATGGGCAGCTGATTTATACAATCTGAAAATGGGGAATGTAATGCCCCAAAATCCCTAATGTGGTTTAATGGCTAGATTCGTAGGCCAGGAGGGCCATAATTGTTTAATTATGCCATTAAATGATTATATGCATGTTTATGTGAATTATATTATGATATGATGTTAAATGCATGCATGTGGGTCCACATTTGATTATTAGAGCATTTTGGGTCATTTGGCCTGTTGTAGGCATATTTGTGTATTTTAGTGCATATTGTGATCTATAGATGAGATCCCATTATTATGGGGATATATTCGAGCTATTCGGCATGAGACGGTCTTATATTGCAAATTAGAGGTTTTTTCATAATGGGGTCATTTATTGGGATATTGGATAATGAGAATGTTTATTTAATGATAAATTGGGAGTTATTGAAATCAGGAGGAAATTCTGTGAGTTTTGACTATTATGTCCCCGGGGTGTTTTTGGGACCCTGATCATTAGGTTTTATTTGAGGTTACTTAAGCCTGAAGTAGTCTGACAGATAGAACCGTACGTTTAAAACACCCTTCTCTCTATTCCGTTAACTTTTGTGACATTTGTGGCAATTTCAAAGAAATCTTGAGTTCTAGGTGTTGGAATCAAGCGAGGATCGAGGCATAGCAATCCTAGGAAAGATTATAAGCTTCTTGACCGAAGGATTTAATGGAAAACAACCCAATCAAAGGTAATCTAAGTTTTAAGTTTTGAATTTTTAGAGTTTCTAAGCTCTTAATTGGATTTTGTGAATCGATGAGTTTTTGATTCATTTAAGCCTATGGATTTGATGATTTTGGATCAATGGGATGTTTGGGAACTTTGATTTTTGGATTTGGAAGTGTTTAGGTATGTTTTTGGAAGGTTTATAATGAAGAAAATCGAGGTTATGGTAGGTCCTCGGGTGGGGGTCGTGGCCCTGTTCTTGGGCGTTGCGGCCCAAGCTCAAAGAAGCAGGTGGTGGAGTTTGGGCGTGCTGGGCGCCGCGACCCTTGCTCCTGGTGTGGCTGGGGGGCCACAGCTCAAGCTTCTAGGGCCGCGGCTCAGGTATGGTTTTGAGGCCAATCGAGTGTTTTGATCATGGGAACTCAGTTTTAGGCCTTGGGATCGTTCCTACTACCTAGATTAGCGGGATTCGATGTCCCGGAGGCTAGATCTTGGTTCGGGAACCTTTGTCATTCATTTTATTGATGGTATCCCATATTTGGTTATGACTAGGTGACCGCTAAGGAACTTAAAGGTTGATCGTTCTCAAGGGTCGTTCTTATATTAATTCTTGCTCGAATCAAAGGTAAGAAAATTGCACCCCATATGTGACATGCATGGTTATTCATGAGGCATGTTGAATGTTTAAATGTGGACATGGATTGATTATTGAATTCTTAGAAAACCTTGCTCACTTGTGCATGGTACTGACTGAATAGTCAGAATTGGCAAAGGTATCAGTATCAACTGTGAAGCTGTGACTCATTAGTCAAGTTCGGCAGTGGTACTGGGCACTGGTCACACAGTGCTGACTCATAAGTCAGGAACGGCCTTAGTGTGTTCAACGCAAGCCAATAAAGATTAGATCTAATCGACATATGCATTAAATGACTTAGAAGAGCATTAATGCCGGACCGACCTCAAGTTCGATGAATACTATAAGCGCTTGTCTAGCCAAAGGCTAGTCACTTAGAGCCACAGTGACTTTTTAGTCACATGGCTGTGGGTGTTGAGGCCTGTGTGACGTACCCAATAGTCACTCATCTATTTAAGCTAGTGACTTACCCAGCAGTCACTCATCTTTTTAAGCTAGTGACTTACCCAGCAGTCACTCATCTATTTAAGCTAGTGACTTGCTTGTTAGACACTCATTATGGTTTACCAGAACCTCAAGTGATATTCAATTATCTGTTCAGAGCTATAAGCTCTGTGTGATTATAATAATAATCATTTGTTAATATTTATATGCATTACTGTGTTTTCCTATTGGGCTTTGGCTCATGGGTGCAATGTGGTGCAGGTAAGGGGAAATAAAAGCTCACCCAACCTTGAGTGGAGAGCTTAGGTGGTGTTGTGTACATATGCAGCCGCTTGACTACCACGGCCAAGGAGTCTCAGAGGGACTAAGGGTTTACCCTATTTTTCCTGCTTAGGTCGGCGGGTTGTAAATTTAAACTGTAATGACCATTTTAAGTTGTAAATAACTTGTAAATGTTTTTATGGGCCCATGAACAGTTTTATGTTTTAAATAATATATATCCTTTCCTTTTTTATTGGTTTTCCACCTTAACCTATTAATAACACCTAGAAGCACGTTTTTAACCAAAGAACTTGGGTATCGAGTTAAATTCAAGGTTCATCGTTCACTGTAACGATCTTAGGGTAACCAGGGCATTACAGGGAACCTCTCTGCCTTTCCATTTCAATATCTGCTAACTTGGAGGTTGTCAAGTCCCTTACTAGTCGGGTTAACAAATCCAGCTGGGCTTGGATGTTAGGGTATGCAGTTGCCTGGGGCTATGCTACATTGCAGAACTCATCCATTCTCGGGTCCTGAACAGGCTCAGGTGGAGCTATGTTGTTCGAATCCCGATTTTCTCTACTGCGATTAAGAGCATCTCGAAGGTCTTCACCTCCCATGGGGCCCATTCGGTTGAAAATGGAATTTGGCTGAGGCCTGCCCCCGGCATTCTGGTTATCTCCTCTTCCTGGTACTGGAGGTACTCCATGAAACCCTCCACCTCAGGGTGGTTGATTGTTAGGGATTTCCTACCCTTGTGGGATAAACGGTCCTTCGGGCTGGTTACCCCCCTGACCTTGGTTGTTCTGTTGGCAAACTTGGCTTGCTGCCTAATCATGGTCATACCCATCAGGGCCTGTATGTGCTACTAACCTCTAACTCATCTCTTCGGGACCTTGGTCGGTATTCTTGCTGCTGTCTGTACCGACCAGGTTACTGCTGATAGTATTGGGGTTGAACACTCCTATTCGGTGTTGGAGCTCGGGGGTTGCCATCTCGTCCTGTAGCGCCAGGATTCCTATCACGGTTACTACCCTGAGGTCTTGGCCAAAAATCTCCGACTTGTTCTTGTTCCATGCCATGCCTTGGCAAGACCTGCTCATCTGCCGGTAAAGGTTGCCTATTATTGTAGGCTTAAGTGCCCCGACCAGATATGTGACTCCTAGTTGGACCTTGATTTCCATTTTGAGGCTAAGCCCCTGGCCCATGCATGACACCTTCACCGAAACCAAAAATGGGAGGGCGGTGTTGGTTTTGGGCAGTAGTTCTAGCCGCGATTCCCATACCTTGGGTTTGCTGTTGTTGCATGTAATAGCGAATAAACTAAGCAGCCTCCCTTGTCCGGCGTTCCATATCCTCTTTTCGGGCATGTATCTTCCGTGCATGCCGATCCATCCACTCTTGAAAATCTCTCCTTTGTTTTTTGAAAGCTTCATTAAGGGCCTCTTGCACAGTGGCCCGTCCCTGATTCATAGAGGCCAGTTGATCTTGCCTTTGCCCAACGACTTCCCTTATTTGATCAATCTCAGGGACGAGTCCTTCAATATCTATGTGGGGCTCATATCGTCCAGGACCTCCAGCTCTGGGTCCTTATTGGTTGGTACCCCGCACAGCAATTCCACTTGATGTTCCCGCCTGAGTGATTTTAGTGGAAGCAGCAGCCCCTTGTCTTGCTGGGTGGGCCCAGCGGTTGGCCCCCTAACACCAAATGGATTCCTAGGTGGCAAATCACATCGCTGTCCATTGAAATTGCATATCAACGGGACTTGGTGAGAGATTTCAGCCTCAGGCTCTGGAGGCTCTTGGCTTGATCTTCTGGTTGAGACTACCATCCTTGTAGCAATAAAATATGAATGTGATTGTCAATAGCTCTCAATGAAAACCACCAGAATGTTGACTGGTTTTTTCATCAACTAACGCGGAGTTAAAATAATTAAATAGAGAGATTTCAATCAGAGTTAACAATGCAGCTTGTAACTCATTTGTCTTCTTTAGAGCAACAAGTAGTACTGGTGCTTGTAATGATGCCTAAGGTGGAGCTTGAAGCATAGGTTGCTGAATTTGTTGCGGACCCTGATTATTTCTCCATGCAAAATTAGGCCGATTTCTCCACCCTTGATTGAACGGGTTGGAGGATGGATTATTAGCTTGCCTGTTGAAATTTCCCATCATATTTACCTTTTCCATGGGAGTGGAGTTGTTCATCTCAACTACCATGCATTGCTCAAATGGGTGAGGTCCACCACAATTATGACATACCGCTTGGATTTGCATGACTTGAGTGGCCATAGAATTTTGTTGCAGTTGCTTGGTCAATGATGCAACCTAAGTAGTGAGAGCGGTAATAGCATCCAGCTCATGCATACCAGCTACCTTCTTATTTATATCCCGTTCACTAGGCCACTAATAGTTATTCATGGCCATTTCTTCAAGCAACTCATAGGCCTCATTAGCACCCTTGCTCATGAAAGCACCACCTGTTGCAGCGTCAATAATGGTGCGAGTCGTCCCACACAAACCATTGTAAAAATTATGGACTAGCGTCCATTTTTCAATCCCATGATGAGGACACTTCCTCAAGAGCTCCTTAAACCTCTCCCATGCATCATAAAGAGACTCTCCATCAAATTGAGAGAAGTTATTAATTTCCCCTCTGAACTTTGCAGCCTTGGATGGAGGGAAAAATTTAGCAAGAAATTTTAGAGCTAATGCCTCCCATGTAGTGATTGAGTTGGCTTGAAGAGAATTCAACCAACTTTTAGCTCTATCCCACGGTGAGAACGGGAACAATCCCTAGTTGCTTAAAATTTAGAATAGAATTGAAGAAAGAATTATGAAATCCTCATAGAAAATAACAAAGATCCAAGTGATTACATTAAAATCCCTAGAAACACAATTAAGTTCATAATCATAATTCTAAACATAAACAACAAGGAAAAATAACATAGAATTCTAAGGTAAAAGAAAAAGAACTCTTAAGAGTGAATGGAGATGATCCATGATGTCTTCCTTTCTCCCAAAATCGTCCTCTCCAAATAGTGTCCTTTCTCTCCTCTCAAAATTAGGTTTAAAACCTAATTTTTTCGTCAGAAGCAATGCGGACCGCGGCATGGTGTAAGAAGAGTCGCAGCCCATGTCAAATTTTTTGGGTACACAAAACTAGGCGCGCCGCGGCCCTTGGCCATTTTCTAAAAAATAGGCTTTCTGCCTAGGACCGGGCCATGGCTCAGCATCATAGCGCCACAGAGCTTAACAATTTCTTCAATTTCTGTGCTTTTGGTCCCAAAAATTCACCGAAGCTATAAAATTTCTCGAGGATTCATCTTTTCACGAAATCAACACCAAAAAGCCAAATTTTCATCATTTTTCTGCCATTTTGCTCCATTTGTTCTTTTTCTTTATTTATAAGCTAAAACCTAAAAACAAGCAAAACAAAGCATAATACTGCACTAAACAACTAAAAAGATTAATAAAAGCTACCTAAAACACGACCTAAACACAACACAAAACTAGACTCAACAAACTCCCCCAAACTAAATCTTTACTCGCCCTCGAGTAAAGACTCACACTAAACTCAGAAAACTAAAAAACTCCAAAAACACAGACAGCACAAACTTATGAATCAAGTCAACAACACTGAATTAGCCTCAACTTCATAAAATCTCACACAAAAGTCCAAGATTCCAATTTCTTAAACAATCCAAAATTTCAGTTAAACCACATCAATAATCTATTTCGATCCCAAGAGTGCCTATTCAACCATAATCACAAAATTACTTAACAATTTAATCTATGTATGCATGAAAAAACTCTCCATCAAACCAAAATCCATATGCTTTTGCTGTTCATCACCCTCCACTAATGTAGACAAAATATGCTCAAGAATCATTAGGACTTTAGGCTCATAACAAAAGGCTTAGGCAACGAGTAGATATATGTCATTTAGGCTTCAAATTACCATAAGCATATGAACTTACCAACAATTCACCCAAACAATTTCCAAAGAAAACCCCATATGAACCCAAGTAAAAGTTGAGAAACACTTATTTCACTTGATCTTTTTTTTTTAAACTAAACTCCCCCAAACTTGTTTTTGTGAAAGCATAACAAGAGTGTAGCTTGGATTTTCAAATTTTTTTTTTTTTTTTTAATTCTCAACCTTTTTAATCTTCATTACAATACACCAAATTAAAAAAACTAATCACATCCCATTACAATTCATTCCCCAATATGTATCCATATGCTCATAGTAATTTGCTAAAGGAATGAAAATTAACAAAAATGTCTATTTGGCTCACAATTGGTGTCAAACAACAAAGAGTATAATTTTAGGCTCAACAAAGATAACAATGGAAAATTACTTTTGGTTTGGCTTGAAAGGCTCAAACGTTCCAAGAAATTGCCTAAATCACTTTCCTAAGCATAACTCATATAGGATTTCATCTCAAATGATAAACAAGCAAGTTCTAGATTCATTCATTCATCAAACCACAAGCCACTTTTTAACAATGCATACATTCAAATTCAATTTGCAAAGAATTTTTCAATCATGGCTAAACATTCAAAAAAAATTTCATGGATCGAAATAATCTACCAATGATGGCAAACTAAGCACATGAATTCAATCGATCAAGAATTTCAAAATTTTGCACAATATTTTCTTACATATCACAAGCTAGTATTGACAACTTGATTCACACAAACACAACACAAAATTTAACTAAGATAAAACTCAAACAACAACAAACACGACACAAACACACAAAATAATAAGACTCCTCCCCTAAACTTGATTGACACATTGTCCCCAATGTGACATAAAAAGAAAAGGAAAGAAAACTCACCAACGGTCCAGCTAAACATCATCAAAATGGAGGTGGTGGAGACATTGCTTGGAAAGTTGAGTTTGCCCCAGGCGCTGCAACTCAAAATAATCATTTTTTTCTAATTTTTTTTTTTTTTGTATTCTAAAAATTATTGAAAATAGAATCTAAATCTAAGAACAAAAATTAAAAATAGTTTAACATAAAATAAAAATTACAAACACCTAAAAATTCAAATTAAAAATAACATTGGGTTGCCTCCCAAAAGCGCTTTATTTAACGTCTCCAGTGGGACGCTCACTTCCTTCATTAAACTTCAACTCGGGTCAAGTCCACCCTGCTCATCCTTTAGAGCCATAGTGTCATAAGCAAAAACTCGTCTTTTGATATTGCTAATCGTCGGAGCCTTCCACCGCTCGTGTAACCTTTGAGCCTTCCCACTATAGAACCGTTTCAAACAATGACGAACTGCTCGACTACCAATTCCAGCATTGGTTTTTCTCTTGGTGGTTTCCAAATTACTACCACCACTACAAACCAAATCCACTTTACAACAAGTTGGAATATTAGTTGTTGCAAAAACATCAAATGTTACCTCTTCGTTTTGCACTTGCAAGTTCAACTCCCCCTTTTGTACATCAATCAGTGCTCTCCCTGTGGCTAAGAATGGTCTTCCCAAAATTATGGGAATGTTTGCATCTTCCTCCATATCTAGAATAATAAAATTAGCAGGGAAGATGAATTTACCAACCTTAACTAAGACATCCTCAATTACTCCACGAGGTTGCTTAACAGAGCGGTCTGCCATTTGTAATGACACAGTAGTGGGTCAAGCTTCTCCCAATTTTAGCTTCCAAAAAATAGATAAGGGCATTAAATTTACACTAGCTCCTAAATCACATAAGGCCTTGGTCATAACAGAATCTCCCATTGAGCAAGGAATCGCGAAACTACCCAGATCTTTAAGCTTGGGTGGTAGTTTCTTCTGCAAAATAGCACTGCACTCCTCAGTAAGTGCACTGTCTCATAATCCTCTAACTTCTTTTTCTTTGACAAGATTTCCTTCATAAACTTCACATAGCTGGGCATTTGTTCAAGTGCCTCGGCAAAAGGTATGTTAATGTGAAGTTTTCAAAAAATGTCTAGAAACTTCGAAAATTACTTGTCAAGTGTCTTCTTTTGAATTCGCTGAGGATATGGAATCTTGATGTGTTGCTCATAACCCAATTGTGACTGCTTCTTCTCAAGGTTTTCAATAACCTCTTCTTCTACCTTACCCTTATTCTCAACATCCACTTATGGTGCAGGTATAGACTTCCTGACTGGCTCTTCCAACTTCTTCCTACTCCTCGAAGAGATTGCATTGCACTGCTCTTTAGGATTCACCTCTGTATTACTTGGAAAATTTCCTTGAGGCCTACTTTGTAACATATTTTCCAATTGACCAGCTTGCATCTCAAGATTCCTGATGGATGAGCGAGTTTTTGTCATAAATTGAGATTGAGAGTTGGTCAGACTAACAATGCAGCTTGTAACTCATTTGTCTTCTCTTGAGCAACAGGTAGTACTGGTGGTTGTAATGGTGCTTGAGGTGGAGCTTGAAGCATAGGCTGCTGAATTTGTTGCGGACCCTGATTATTTCTCCATGCAAAATTAGGTTGATTTCTCCACCCTTGATTGAACGGGTTGGAGGATGGATTATTAGCTTGCCTGTTGAAATTTCCCATCATATTTACCTTTTCCATGGGAGTGGAGTTGTTCATCTCAACTACCATGCATTGCTCAAATGGGTGAGGTCCACCACAATTATGACATACCGCTTGGATTTGCATGACTTGAGTGGCCATAGAATTTTGTTGCAGTTGCTTGGTCAATGATGCAACCTGAGCAGTGAGAGCGGTAATAGCATCCAGCTCATGCATACCAGCTACCTTCTTATTTCTATCTCCTTCACTAGGCCACTAATAGTTATTCATGGCCATTTCTTCAAGCAATTCATAGGCCTCATTAGCACCCTTTCTCATGAAAGCACCACATGTTGTAGTGTCAATAATGGTGCGAGTCGTCCCACACAAACTGTTGTAAAAATTATGGACTAGCATCCATTTTTCAATCCCATGATGAGGACACTTCCTCAAGAGCTCCTTAAACCTCTCCCATGAATCATAAAGAGACTCTCCATCAAATTGAGAGAAGTTATTAATTTCCCCTCTTAACTTTGCAGCCTTGGATGGAGGGAAAAATTTAGTAAGAAATTTTAGAGCTAATGCCTCCCATGTAGTGATTGAGTTGGCTTGAAGAGAATTCAACAAACTTTTAGCTATATCCCGCAGTGAGAACGGGAACAATCTCAGTCTAATAGCATCTTCGGTGACCCCGTTATATTTAAAAGTTCCACATAGCTCCAGGAAATTGGCTATGTGTGTATTGGGATCCTCAGTAGGGAGTCCACCAAACTGGACAGTAGACTGGACCATTTGCATAATCGTCGGCTTAATTTCAAAATTATTTGCTGCAATTGCCGGCGGTTGGAGGCATGATTGTACTCCAGTAACAGCGAAAAGTACATAGTCTCTGAGTGTGTGAACTGCTGGCTCAGCAGCGTCCCCATTCAACCCATTGCCCTGATTAAGGGTCATCTCTGCTAACCGTTTCTGTTTTTTGTTCTGTCTGCAAGTCCTCTCAATTTCAGTATTAATGGGCAAAAGATTGTCAGTCCCTTGACGTCGCATATACCAATTAGCACCTCAAATTAAGATTCTCAAACACAACAGTTAGAGACAATTAACACAGATAAATCAAATTAGAATAAAAATTAATTGTATTGATATTAATAAAAATCAATCCCCGGCAACGGCGCCAAAAACTTGTTCGCTAAAATTAATACGCAAGTATACGTAATCGACACAAGTAATACAATGATAAATAAAGATTGTTCCCGCGGAGATTGATTTACTAATTGCCAACAAATTAATTTTATATTTCTATTTGGTCAACAATAAATTGGTTTCAAAAATATTAAAATAACAAAAGCAATAAAAAATAAAATGACACTATGAAAGAAAGCAAATTATTGTAAAAACTTCAAAATTAAGGAACTAGGGATTTTAATTTCATCAACTATTCACTTTATTATTTCACTAATCAGACTTCACAATTCTTCTTCCTAAACTAATAACGGATTAACAAAAACGATTCTTACTCTTTTTCAAGAGACAAGAACTCAATTTACATGTGAATTTTCTACATTCCTATGATAAATTCCAACACATAAAATGCATTGAACACAATAATCCTAAAACTACACAATTCATATAGGTATTTTCATCCAATATGAAAATTGTGATTATTCAACCATAGCATAATCAATTCTCACTTTTCAGATTTCGAATCAAAATCATAAATCATGCAAATGGTGGTCAAGCATTAAGAACAGATCAAATAATTTAGAATAGAATTGAAGAAAGAATCATGAAATCCTCATAGAAAATAACAAAGATCCAAGTGATTACATTAAAATCCCTAGAAACAAAATTTAGTTCATAATCATAATTCTAAACATAAACAACAATGAAAAATAACATAGAATTCTAAGGTAAAAGAAAAAAAACTCTTAAGAGTGAATGGAGATGCTCCACGATGTCTTCCTTTCTCCCAAAATCGTCCTCTCCAAAAAGTGTCCTTTCTCTCCTCTCAAAATTAGGTTTAAAACCTAATTTTTTCATCAGTAGCAATGCAGGTCGCGACATGGTGTAAGAAGGGTCGCGGCCCTCTATTCTTGCGCCGTGGCCCTTGGTAATTTTCTAAAAAAACAGGCTTTCTGCCTAGGACCGGGCCGCGGCTCAGCATCATAGCTCTGCGGGGCTTAACAATTTCTTCAATTTTTGTGCTTTTGGTCCCGAAAATTCACTGAAGCCATAAAATTGCTCGAGGATTCATCTTTTCACGGAATCAACACCAAAAAGCCAAATTTTCATCATTTTTCTGCCATTTTGCACCAATTGTTCTTTTTCTTTATTTATAAGCTAAAACCTAAAAACAAGCAAAACAAATCATAATACTACACTAAACAACTAAAATGATTAATAAAATCTACCTAAAACACGACCTAAACACAACACAAAACTAGACTCAACACCTCCGGGACCTCGAATTCTACTAAACCGGGTAGTAGAATCGATCCTGAGCCCTTAGGTTTGAGTTCTTGTAACTTAAGACCTAAAGTGGCTAAAACAGCCCAGGCGGGCCGCGACTTGCCCCTAAGGGTCGTGGCGCGCCTCCCAAATAGAAAGCCCCCCTGTCTGAAAAAGGAGACACAGGCTGCAGCACGCCTATCTAGACATAATCATCCCTAACCTCTGGGTTCAAGAGGGTCGCGACACCCCAAGAACAAGGCCGCAGATCGACCCTACGAACCCAGAATTCTCTGGTTTTTCTTCAGCCAAACTCAACCACAAACCACCCCAAATCCATCCTAGAACCATAATTCAATCCCCATAATACATTCAACCTAATACCAACAACAAAACCCAACTTAAACTTGATTAAAAACCCATCAAAAACTCAAAATCCAACTCTTGAGCCACAAGCTCAAGAACACCTCAAGAACAACCAAATTAAAACATAATTTAGTGGAAATCAATGTCTAAAGTTTACCTCAACTGGAAGTTAAATTCCCCTAGCTGCAACAAATCCAATCCCAAGTTTAGACCTTCAATTCCCAAGCTTTCAGCAACCAATTCTCCTTGATTCTCAAGAAATCCTCTTAGAAAATGGAAGAGTATGAGGGGGAGAGAGAGAGTAGGTTGGGAGATGATAAGGAAAAGTGTTTGTTGTGATTTCTTTTGTTTTCTCAAGGCTTAAGTAACTTAAGCTAATCCCAAGGCTCGGGGTACCAAAAACGTCCCCGAGGGCAAAATGGTAAAAATCCCGGATATTCCCTCCTAATCTCACTGACTCCAAGTATATCCTCAAATATCTATTCCTGTTACCCAATAACCCGATAATGTACTAGTTACCCGATAATGATGAGTCATTCAATGCAGATGTCGATTAGATCTAATCTTTGTCGACTTGCGTTAAACACGCTAAGACTGTTCTTGACTTATTAGTCAATACCATATGACCAGTGCTCTGTACTACTACCGAACTTCACTGGTGAGTTACAACTTCACAGTTAATACTGACACCATTGCCAATTCTGACTAATTAGTCAGTGCCATGCACAAGTGAGCAAGATTTGCTAAGCATTTGATATGCAATCAATGTCCACATTTAAACATTCAACATGCCTCAATAATAACCATGCATGTCACATATGGGGTGCAGTTTTCTTACCTCTGGATCGAGTGAGAAATAATAATTGAACGACCCTTGAGAACAATCGATCCTTTGACCCTTTGCGGTCACCTAGTCATAACCAAATATGGAATCCATCAATAAAATAATTCATAAAAGGTTTATGGTCTAAACCTCACTCCCAGGACCTCGAATCTTACTAACACAGTTAGTAAATTTGATCTCGAGCTTAAAGAATTGAAACCCCGAGCCTAAAACCCTTGAAAAACCCTCCTTAGTTCAAATAAGAAGGGCGGGTCACGACTTGGCTTAGTGGGTCGCGACTTGCCCTCAAACAGAGAGCACCAACATGAGAAGCTAGGGGTGGGTCGCGACTTGACCCCTGTTGGGTCGCGGCGTGCCTCCCCCACTGACCCCAGGGAGCCTCTGACTTGGATCCAAGTCGCGACTTGGCCTCTTGAGTCGCGACTTGACCCCACGAACCAACAACCCCTGCTATTTCCTCCATTAAAACCAGTCAAAAACCTTCACCAAACCTCCATTAAACTAACCCAAAATCAAAACCAATCATCCATACATCATATCCACTAGTTTAACCACAAAACCTAAGCTTTGAACCATTTAGAACCTCACCAAATTCCAACTTCTATAATCAAAACCTTAAGCTCAAAACTAACACAAAAACAAAGCAAAAACCATAAATTCATGGCTGAAACCTTACCTCAAACTCTAGTTTGCATCCCCATCAATGGCTAAACAAAAGCCTAGAACCTCAAGCCTTGATTCCCACACTTGAATCCTCAAACTTAGCTTCAAAAATCCAAAGGAAATGAGAGGAAGAAAGATGATCGGGAGGAAGAGGAAGGACTCTGTTTTTGGCTGTCTAATTTCTACAGCTTTCTTAATTTAAACATATTCCTTGGTCAAATGACCAAAATGCCCCCAAGCTTATCTTCTTTCTTTAACAGCCCCCAAGGGCAAAATAGTCATTTCCCATCTAATCCCGCTAATCATAATTAATGTCCTTCAATTCTCGTTATTTCCAATATTCTCAAATGCTAATAAATCATATCCCATTACCCTTTAATTCCCGATAATGTTCTAATCACCAAATTATCCCGAGACTCACCCTGAGCCCCGAAACTAACCCTGTTATGACAGACCGATAACTTGCATTCAAAGATCATCTCATGCTGAATGGCTCGAACAAATCAACATATAATGTGGTATTACTCATAATTCTCCAACATGCATGAAATTACACAATTACGCCCTCAACGGGCCAAATTACCAAAATGCCCTTATAATAAAATGTGGGCCCATATGCATGCATTTATCATCATATAATAATATAATTCACATAAACATCCATATAATCATTTAATGGCATAATAAATCAATTATGACCATCCCGGCATCATAATCAAGGTCATAAACCTTATTAGGATTTTTGGGGCATTACAAATAATTAATTTGGAATTAATTATTAAATTTTTTAAAATATATTTATTTATTTAAATATAGAATTTTGAAATATATATATAAATAAATAAATAAAATTTTGAAATTAATTATTTTATTTGAGTGGGAGAAAATAAAATTGGTAAGTCAAAATAGTTTTTGATTTATTGAATTTTAAGAGATGATGATAATGATGATCATCAATTTGAATTTTGAATTTTGAATTTAAATTTTGAAATATGGTTGTGATCTTTTTCTTAAAAAGATAATACCATATTTTGTGGAAGGATTGATTATAATTAAATAAATAAATAAAAGAAAAATGCAATATCCCTGAAAGGGAATATTGCTATACACGCATGGAAGAGTCCAGGGACTGTGCCATGCATGTAGCAGTGTACTGATAAAGTATCAATATTTTATTTTTATTTCTATTTATTTAATTAATAAATTGAAAATAGATATTTTCAAATTTGGTAAGTTAGATATTTACCTAAATCAATTCCTATCATCATTATGATATTATTAATATATTACTATTATGATTAGGAATAATAAGGTAATATATAATCTCTCTATATATATTGTGTAAGAAGAAGGAGAAGAGAAAAACAAGAGAGTAAAAAATTCAGAGAAAAAGTTTCAGAATTTGTCAGACAAGAAATTGTCATCATCTTCTTCTTTTATTCTAACCCTTCTCAAGCCATAATCCAAGTTCTCATGTGTTGAGATATACTTGCGATTTATAAATTACAAATTCATGTTCTCTATGTGCCCACACACATCTTGAGGTGTAGAGAATACTCCATAAGATTGTGGTTTGAGTACTCAAAGCGTTGGATAGGAAGATCGAGTTTTGAGTACTCAAAGTGTTGGTTTGAGTACTAAATGCATCTTCTTTTTGGTAGCCCATCACTTGAAAACTCCAAAGTTAAGCGTGCTTGACCTAGAGTAGTCTCGTGATGGGTGACCTCTTGGGAAGTTTTCCCAGGAAGCGTGTGAGTGAGGAGAAAGCACACTGGAATGACTCGTGTTGGTTTGCAGGGCCAGTTGTCATTCCAGGAAGCAGCCATAGTGACGTGGGGCGTTACAATTTAATAATTATAAATGATTACAAAATTGTTTGATTCTATTATATAATGAAGCATGATTATTATAATCACTATATTTTTCTAGTTGAATTGTGCTAGAAATAATGACTATAAGTCAAGTAAGTAAATTACTGATAATTAACAATGATAAAACCAAAGAATATCACAAATTCTGTAAAGCATTATTATAGTGGGAGCGTGTAGTGCCTCAGATTTTTACGTAGTTAGATAGTATTAGTTAATGTTATAGTATTTTATTTTTCATGGATGTTGGTTCAAAGCTGGGAACTTTGAAAATATTAATTTTATCATAAGGTTTGATTAATGAAGATAGTCCTAGGAGTATTATATATTATAACCTAAGGTTTAGATGGAACAATTAAGAATGTGACATTTGTCACATGTATGTTTATTAAAGATTTAAGGTTTTAGATGAATAAAAATAATCATGGATAATTCTAGGAAGTCTAGAACCTTCCCTCAGATGCTAGGATCTCGTACTACTCAGTCAAGTTAGTTTAAACAACTTTAAGTGTACTTAAAATGTGAAAAAATGTGGTTTAGTGTATCAGCGTAAGTCGATATATCGCAATAATAGGGGTCGATATATCATATATGCTTTTACGAAAAAACACATCAACTTTGCATGAACGAAACCACAGACCCTCGAGATTATGGTGCAGGCGATATATTGCCTATAGGGGCAATATATCGGCTTCAGTGGCCATTTTTGAAATTCCGTGGAATCCGAAGCTAGAAGCAACCCTCAACAACTTGGACTTATTCCTGAACATTTTTTACCGAGTTCTGGGTATTTGTTGAGCAAAAAATGTTATTTTTGATCATTTATTTATTCATTAAAATGGGATTTAGTTTCACTCCTTGAACTCTATACATAGGACCTTGCACTCAGCCATCTTCATCATCTTTTAAACACTTTTCAGAGCCTTCAAGCTGCTATTTTCATTCTACAGAGAAACACTAGGGTTTTGGGGTTAAAGTTTTCAAATCTAAAGCTTTTCTAAACATTCGGGAAGTAAGCGTTTGTGTGATTTCAATGTTTGAGGTATATATTGAAGCTCTAAGATATCTAAGGTACTCTTAATCTTCAATTTTAATCCATTTTCCACTCTTCTTATTCTCTTCTTTTCAAAAAGTTAACTCGTTATAATGACTTTTGGTTAGGTGTTCGATTTCTTTGAAACTTAAGGTATTTGGTAGGTCTTTATTCCGATGGTTTACATCTTCTCTTCATCTTTTTTTCTCTAGAAGACTTATGGTTTCTTTATGTTTGGTTTTAGGAGTTTTTAATCCCGCACTTGTCTTCAATATCCCAATTTTGGTAAGGAAAATTAGGTAGTTTAGTGTATGACCTAGTTTATGTTTTGTATGACCTAACATTTCAGGTATAATAAAGGGGTAAGTGTGTCTGGACCTAAGGTGTTCAATGATGTATGACGGACTTATGTCTAGTAGGCTCGGTTGCCAAAATTTTATGACGAACCTAAATTGATGTACGGGGCTTAATTGCCACCCCTATATAAGCACTTATCTTTTTATTATATCTGACTTGTTATTATGACCTATAGTTATGATTATGACTTATGACCAATGACTTATAACTATGAACTATGATTTAGATTATGATTTATGATTATGACTTAGTGTTGACTTGACTGGTGTTTTAGCCAACTAACGCGGAGTCAAACAATTAATTAGAGAGCTTTCATTCAGACAATCAATGAACCATAAATAAGCCAAGAACCTAATAACTATGAGAAATGAATGATAAAAGACACAAGAAATTATAGAGGTTCAGCCCCAGAGATTGGTAATGTCCTACATCCTCTTAGATTTGTATTAATCTTGAAGGTTTACACAAGATCACAAGGGATTACAAGTGGATTTCTATGTGTAAAAGACAATACAGTATGGCAGAATCGCTGCTAAGTACCAAGCGAGGCTGCTCGGTATGTTTCTGGTGTTGGCTGGTAGGCTGTTCTTTGTATGTCTCCCCCCCCCCCTAACAGGTTGGTCGGCATATTCCTTGTGTTGTTCGGGAGGCTAAAAATCTGAACCTCTTCCACGGTGGTGGAAGACCTGCACTTATACTGGTCCCGACGCCCAGCAGTTGCGCTTACCCCGTAACTGCTGCGAAATATCACTTCCTTTTCACAGGTGGTTGTTGTCCTCTTTGGTAGGGGTTTGACCGAGTGTTCGAGTAAACTATTAGGAGTGAGGAGGATGTAATTGACTTCATTTGACTAGGTATTCCAGGTTTCCTAGAGAGCTTACCGAGCAGCCTCTTCTCTGGTAAACATACCGCCCAGCTACTTTCCTGGTGAGCATATCGCGCAACAATTGTTATTCATTGGGCAAGTGTGCTCTCTCCAGCTTATTGGGCAGTTGGATGCGCATGCCACGTGTTAAGAATAAAATGTCATATGCCCACACTATGATACCACGTTTCCAACCTTCATGCCCTGTCAGCTGTGCATAATTTTGGGATAACATTTGCCTCCTAAGTTTGCAATGGTGTTAAGCAGCATGGAAACTTTCTTTTGGGGACCATCCCGTCCAGCCTGGTCAGAGGTAAATGCTCCTTGCTACGCGGCATAGCATCTGCTATAGTTAATAGCCTTTGTATTTTTTCAAGTTTCCAAGAAATGATTTTTCACTCTTTCCCGCCTCTTTTTGATACCATAAACTGTCATGATGGCTTCTCTTAATAACTATACCGACAATTGTGCAGTCATCGAAGAGTGGGCTGATGTGTACGGAAGTTGAGGAGACGTGAATGGAGGGACGTGCCTACAGCAGTTGAGGGGACTACAGAATGGGCGGTTCCATTAATGCATGGTAGGAGAGTGGGTATCTTCCTTGTCTATAAATCGAAGCAGTTTTGGAGCTACGCGGCTCTGTTTGGAGTTGTGCGGTTCTATTTGGAGCTATACAACTCTATTTGGAGTTGTGCGGCTCTGTTTGGAGCTATACGAATCTATTTGGAGCTGTACGAGTCTATTTGGAGCTGCGCGGCTCTATTTGGAGCTATACGGCACTATAAATCAGAGCTGTTCAATTTTTTCGAATGAATTGTAAACAAAAATTGTTCAACCCTATCTACAGAAATTATTTTATGGCTCTTTTTGTTGCTTGGTACATACCGAGCAACGCGCAAGCACTTTAACATCAACAAAAATTAATGTTTCTATGTCCTTTTAATTATGCACTTTTTCCTCTGCTTGTCCATGTATGACTATGGTGCCCCCCATATGACCGAGCAGGATTCATAACTCTTGGGTTATCCTCTTGGTCACTTTCTAACTGACCAGAGTTGCTCATAATAAACTGTTCGAGACCACATGGGTTTGCCAAAACCTATAAAGGTTTCATACATTGCCGACAATCCGTGAAATAAATCACTAGTTTGCAAGATAATCATTATAAAAGTAAGGCTTGTAAAAATGGACAAAAATCGTGTCTTATTGGTTAAAAATTAAGCATACAAGCTGTGCCACTACAATCGTAGCTTACATTCATAAATATTAATTATTATAATAAATGGGAAAATTGTGCTTGTGCATAATTAATATAGCTAAATTGAGCTGGTCGGTGGTATGGGCAGTTCGTGCCTGTACCAGCTAGTCAATGATCACTTAAAAGTAATATTTATTGGTAGTACTTCCTAAGGTGTTCCCCATTCCAATAACAGGGGAAATGTACTAACTAGAGATCTTGGGCATACTGCGCTAGCTTGTACGTGTCGGGCGGTACTATCTCTGTGACCTGGAAGGGACCTTCCCAGCTTGGCTCTAGCACTCCTGCTGAGGCATCTCAAGTTTCTGAGAATATTCTTCGTAAGACTAGGTCTCCAACGTCAAATTTTCATTCCGTAACTCTAGAATTGAAGTAACATGCAACTGTTTGCTGATGGACGGCCAGGCGTATGTTGGACTTTTCACGTCTTTCTTCAATTAGGTCCAAGGATTCGGCTAACAGGTGGTGATTACCATTCTGGTTGCATGTCGTGTGCCTGTGAGACGGTGGAGTCACCTCCATGGGCAGCATCACCTCATACCCGTATGTAAGTGCAAAGGGGGTATCTCCAGTAGCTGTTTGCTCGGTAGTCCTATAGGACCACAGTACTTCAGGTAGTCTTTCAGGCCAGTTGCGCTTAGCCTCTTTTAAACTCTTGTTTAGTGTGTCTTTGAGAGTTTTGTTAACTGCTTCTACCTGTCCATTTGCCTGGGGGTGCGAGACTGCTGAGAAGCTTTTTGTGATGTCGAGTCTAGCACAAAAACCAGTAAATAACTGGCTATCAAACTGTGTACCATTGTCAGACACTATTATGTGGGGTATACCAAACCTACAAATTATATTCTTTACCACAAAGTCCAATACATTCTTGGAAGTCATTGTTGCCAGCGGCTCGGCCTCCGTCCATTTGGTAAAATAATCCACTGGTACTACCGCATACTATACTCCCCCCTTTCTTGTTGGCAACCGACCAATAAGGTCAATCCCCCAAATGGCAAAGGGCCATGGACTTTGCATCTGTGTTAGTTTGTTTGGGGCTGCTCAGGGGATTTTTGTAAATCATTGACATTTATCACATTTTCGAACATGCGATGCAGAGTCCTCATTCATAGTTAGCCAGAAGTAACCTTGCCTTAGAATTTTCTTAGATAGACTCTGCCCTCAGCATGATTCCCACAAAAACCCTCATGTACCTCTTCAAGAAGTCGTTCTGATTCTGTTTGATTTACGCACCTGAGTAATGGCATGGAAAATCCTCTTCTGTACATGACCCCATCCAGGATGAGGTACCGAGCAGCTTTCCTTATCAATTTTCTAGACTCGTTACGACTGTTGGGCAGGGTTTCTTGCTCTAGATAAGCTGAAATCAGGGTCATCTAGGACAGAGTGTTGTCTATTAGAAGGACAGGTTTTGACAGGTTGATACTGGGTTGGTTCATATACTCAATGGGGACCAAATTGGCTTTGTCCACCACGGCATTGCTGGCCAACCTAGCCAGTGCATCTGCTATGGCATTTTGTTCTCTAGGTATCTGCTGAATGATGTATCTCTTAATCTAAGCAAGCAAATCTTTGATTGTATTGAGATAGGCCACCATTTTCTCTCCCCGAGCAATGTATTCTCCGAGGACGTGGTTGAAAACTAGTTGCGAATCGCTATATATCTCCAAGGATTCAACTTTCATTTCTTTAGATAATCTTAGGCCCACAATTAGTGCTTCATATTCTGCTTCGTTATTAGATGCCTCAAATCCAAAACAAAGTGCACAATGGATGCATTGTCCTTCAGGGGTGATTAGAGTGAGACTGGCTCCAGATAATTGGTTGGTAGATGAGCCATCTACATGTAGTTTCCAAACTTGTTGGTCTTTTTTTAAAACAATAGTGCTGGATTCTGTGTGTCCGACGTTCTACGTAGCATTCGTGTTGCACGGTAACCCCGACTCGGATGAATGCTCGACTATGACTCCGCTTGGTTCCGGTACTCCAGTACACTCAGCTACAAAATCTGCTGGATTCTGGCCTTTAATTGCTGTTCGGGACTGGTAGGTAATCTCATATTGCCCGAGCTCTATAGACCATTTGAGCAATCAACTAAAGGTGTCCGGCTTTTGCAAGACTTGGCGCAGTGGTTGGTCGGTAAGAACTCTGGTGGGATGTGCCTAGAAGTATAGGCGAAGTTTTCTGAACAACAGGAGCAGGCAGTAAGTTAATTTTTCAATTAGTGGATACCTATTTTCGGCTTCAACCAACCTTTTACTGACATAGTAAACTGGGTGTTGGATCTTGTTTTCCTCTCTGACCAGGACTGCACTGACAGCGTGCTGAGTTACTGCCAGGTATACGCATAGTTCTTCACCCTCCAGAGGTTTTGAAAGGATTGGGGGTTGTGCCAACTGTTGCTCGCACACTTCAGTCCATTCAAATTTCTTTGTGCCTCTGAGGATATTAAAAAATGGAATACACCTATCAGTCGATTTAGACACAAATCTGCTGAGTGCCACTATGCGTCCTGTTAGGCTCTGCACGTCCTTGATCCTAGCTGGTGAGGGCATGTCCAGCAGTGCTTTTATCTTTTCAGGGTTTTCCTCTATTCCCCTGGAGTTCACTATGAACCCCAAAAAATTTCCCAACCCCACACCAAAGGAGAATTTTAGGGGGCTTAATTTCATTCTATATTGCCTTAGGATACTAAAACACTCCTCCAAGTCCTCAATATGCCCCTCAGCCTGTTTGGATTTTACCAACATATCGTCCACATATACTTCCATGTTTCTCCCTATTTGGTCCTTGAACATACTTTTTACCAGCCGTTGATATGTTGCTCCAGCATTTTTCAGGTCGGACATTACTCTATAGCAGTACAACCCCACATCTATGTAGAAACTTGTATGCTCTCGGTCAGGTGGATGCATGCTTATTTTGTTGTATCCTAAGTAGGCATCCATAAAGGTTAAAATTTCGTGGCCGGCTATAGCGTCCACCAGTTGGTCAATTCTTGGAAGTGGGAAGCAGTCCTTAGGGCATGCTTTATTCAAATCTGTAAAATCTATACATACCCTCCACTTGTTGTTAGGCTTTGGTACCAATACGGGATTGGAAAACCATATCGGATAAAAGGCTTCCCTGATAAAGTTGTTATTCGGAGCTTCTCCACTTCCTCCTTTAATACTCTTGCCCTCATCTTATCTAGTAACCTCCTTTTTTGTTGCACTGGTTTGAAGTGTTCTATGTCAAGGTTGAGGGAATGGCTTATAATGGTTGGGCAGATCCCCACCATATCATCATGTGACCAGGCGAATACATCCCGGTTGTCCCATAGGAACTGGATCAAAGCGGATCTTATGTTCCTCAATAGTCCTTTTCCTACCTTGACAACCCTGGTCGGGTAATCCGGGTCAAGTGGGACCTCTTCCAAATCTTTGACTAGACCTACCCCTGTATCCGTATCCCCAAAACGAGGGTCTATGTCATCTCCCCCATTTTGGGCTGCATCCTATTTTTGGTGACTGGGCCCTGCAGGATGGGCGATACAGAATGCCTTGCCTACCTTTTTGACTGATGAATTATAACATTCTATGGCTACTAGTTGGTTCCCCTTAAGATATTTTACACCTGCTCGGGTCGGGAATTTGAGTAATAAGTGAAAAATCGAGGAGACAGCTCGGAGTGAATTATATTATAATATGATGTTAAATGCATGTGGGTCCACATTTCTTCATAGGGGCATTTTGGTATTTTGGAATGTTGAGGGCGTAATTGTGTATTTTCATGCATGTTGGTGAACTATTGTTGAGGCCACATAATAATGTGGATTTGTTCGAGCCATTCGGCATGAGACGATCTTTGAATGCAACCTAACGGTTTGGTCATAACGGGATTAAGTTCGAGGCTCAGGGTGAGTCTCGGGGTAATTTGGTGATTAGAACATTGCCGGGAATAAAAGGGTAATGGGATATGATTTATTGGTATTTGATAATAATGAGAATAACGAGAATTGAAGGGTAGTAATTATGATTAACGAAATAGGCGGGAAATGACGATTTTACCCTTGGGAGTCTTTAGAGGATTTCAAATAGCCTAGGGGCAATTTAGTCTTTTCACCCATAACATATATATCAGCCATTGAAGGATGTAGAACCTTGCTAAAACAAAGTGTGTTATCTTTCTCTCCCGTACATCATTTCCTTCTCTTTTTCCTTTGGATTTTTCAGGTACTTTTGAGGATTCAAGCTAGGGAAGTGGACCTTGAGGGCTTAGGATTGTGTTCCACCATTGAATAGGATTCTAAACTGAGCTTGAGGTAAGTTTCTAGCCATTAGTAACTCTGGTTTACTCTATTTTCATTTTGGATTTCAGCTTGGTTTTCTAGAGTTGATAATGGGAATTGATGGGAGCTTTTGGCTAGGGTTACTTGGGTTATGATGCCTAGGTCATGTGCAGATAGTTTTTGGGTTCAATTAGGGGTTTAAATGAGGATTGGAAGTTGGTTTTTCAGGTTGGAAATGATGGTGTCGAAGGATGGGAAAACCAAGGTTGAAAAACCTGGTTGTAGCGCTACAGCGCCCATCAGTGGGCACTACAGCACTAGCCAGGGGCATTTTTGCTCTGCCTATAGCACTGGGGCGCTAGGGGGTAGCGCTACCCTGATTTTCCAGATTCCTGTTTTGGGCATTTTTTAGGGTTTTTGGCTCGAGGTTTCAATTCCTAAGGCTTGGGATTGAATCTACTCACCGTTTGGGTACAATTCAGGGTCCCGAGAGTGAGGTTTAGGTCAAGACCCTTTTATTGTTGATTTTCATTAATGGAAGTTATAATTGGTTATGACTAGGTAACCGCTAAGGAATCAGAAGGTCGATCATTCTCAAGGGTCGTTCTTTTACTATTTCTCGCTCAAACCAGAGGTAAGAAAGTTGCACCCCATATGTGACATGCATGGTTATTCATGAGGCATGTTGAGTGTTTAAATTTGGACATTGATTGCATATCAAATGCTTATCAAATATTTCTTACTTGTGAATGGCACTGACTCATTAGTCAGAATTGGCAATGGTGTCGGTATTAACTGTGAAGCTGTGACTCATTAGTCAAGTTCGGCAGTAGTACTAAGCACTGGTCATATGGTATTGACTCATAAGTTAAGAACGGTCTTAGCATGCTTAACGCAAGCCGAAAAGATTAGATCTAATCGACATCAGCATTGAATGACTCATAATGAGCATTAATGCCGGACCGACCTCAAGTTCAATGAATACTAAAAGTGCTTGTCTAGCCTATGGCTAGTCACTTAGAGCCAAGGCCAGAAGGTCTAGGTGACTGCATCGTCACATGGCTATGGGTGCTAAGCCCACGTTAGTGACTCACTCATCAGTCACTCATTTGTTTAAGCTAGTGACTTACTCATCAGTCACTCATCTATTTTAGCTAGTGACTTACCCATCAGTCACTCATCTGGTTTAAGTTAGTGACTTGTTCATCAGTCACTCATCTTATTAGGGCTATAAGCCCCATCATGGTTAACAGAACCTCAAAGTGTTATTCACTCATCTGTTCGGGGCTATAAGCTCTGTATGATTATCATGATCATCATTTGATATTATATACATGCAGTAATGAGTTTTCTTGCTGGGCTTTGGCTCACAGGTGCTATGTGGTGCAGGTAAAGGGAAAGAAAAGCTCACCCAGCCTTGAGTGAAGAGATTAGGTAGTGATGTGTACATATGCGGCCGCTTAACCACCACGGCCAAGGAGTTTCTCAGAGGAACTAGGGGGTTAACCCAATTTTTGCCGCATAGGTCGGCGGGTTGTAATTTTTACACTGTAATGGCCATTTTGTATTGTAAATAACTTGTAAACATTTTTATGGGCCCATGAACAGTTTTATGTTTTAAATAAAATATATCCTTTCCTTTTTTATTGGTTTTTCACCTTAACCTGTTAATAACACCTAGATGCACGTTTATAACCAAAGAACTCGATTAGCAAGTTAAGCACGGTTCAAAGCTCACAGTAACGGTCTTGGAGTAACGGTCAAGTTATGCCTAAGAAGTTTGGGATTGCTATTTTTGAAAACGAGAAAAATAAATTAATCCCTACTCGAGTACAAACGGGGTGGAGAGTGTGCATAGACTATAGAAAGCTAAATAATGTTTCTAGAAAATACCACTTTCCATTACCATTTATTGATCAAATGCTTGACCGTTTAGCTGGCCATGCATATTATTGCTTTCTCTATGTGTATTTGGGATATAACCAAATCCTCATTTCCCCATAAGATCAAGAAAAGGCTACATTTACATGCCCTTCTGGGACTTTTGCCTATCGTCGCATGTCTTTTGGATTATGCAATGCACCTGCGACTTTTCAAAGGTGCATGATTTCAATTTTTTCTAACATGGTTGAAAGATTCCTTGAAGTATTTATGGATGATTTTTTTGTGTTTGGATCTTCCTTTGATGAATGTTTGCACCATCTTTCTCTTGTCTTGATTCGTTGTAAAGAGAAAAATCTTGTGCTTAACTGGGAAAAATGTCATTTTATGGTTAAAAAGGGAATTGTTTTAGGACATGTGATTTCTTCTGAAGGAATAGAAGTTGATAAAGCTAAATTTAATCTTATTTCAAAACTTCCCCCACCTAAAACTGTGAAAGAAATTAGATCATTCTTAGGTCATGCTAGTTTTTATAAAATATTTATAAAAGACTTTAGTAAAATTTCTCAACCTTTATGCCATTTACTTAGAAAAGAAAATACTTTTGTCTTTGATAATGATTGCTATGTTGCCGTTGATAAATTAAAAAATATTTATCTACTGCACCCATTATTCGACCCCTTGATTGGAAAATATCTTTTGAAATAATGTGTGTTTACTATGCCAGCAAAACTTTAAATGATGCTCAATTAAATTATTCCACAACCGAGAAAGAATTGCTTGCTGTTGTTTTTGCATTGGAGAAATTTAGATCTTACTTGTTAGGTTCTAAAATTATTGTCTATTCTGATCATGCTGTATTAAAATATCTTTTGTCAAAAAAAAGATGTTAAGTCTCGTTTCATCCGTTGGATCCTGCTTTTACAAGAATTTGACCTAGGCTAGTTGTTGAAAATACTCATGAATGAACTCCTATCACAGAAACATTTCCTAATGAACAATTGATGCATGTTTCTTCCTTGCCTTAGTATGCTGATATTGTTAATTATTTGGTCACTAAAGAAATACCATCTCATTGGTCTAAGCATGATAGATCTAAATTTTATTCCGAGGTGAAAATTTTTATTTGGGATGATCCTACTTGTTTAAATATTGCCTTGATCAAATAATTAGAAGATGCATTCAAAATTGTGACCAACCTAAAATTATATCTTTTTGTCATGATCATGCATGTGGAGGGCATTTTAGTGGTAAGAAAACAGCTGCTAAATTTTTACAATATAATTTTTATTGACCTACTA
The DNA here is from genome assembly GCF_963169125.1 of Humulus lupulus. Classification (NCBI taxonomy): domain Eukaryota; kingdom Viridiplantae; phylum Streptophyta; class Magnoliopsida; order Rosales; family Cannabaceae; genus Humulus; species Humulus lupulus. The sequence goes on along the minus strand of NC_084801.1, from coordinate 138,069,071 downwards.
TCTTTCATGATACATATGTTTATTGTAAAGCTTGTGAACGTTGCCAAAAGTTATGAAGTTTAACTAGACGAAACATGAGGCCTTTGAATCCAATTCTTATCATTGACATATTTGATGTTTGGGGCATTGATTTTATGGGAGCATTTCCTAACTCTTTTGGTAATCTTTATACTCTTGTTGGAGTTGATTATGTGTCTAAATGGGTTGAAGCTATTGCATGTCACACTAATGACCACAAAGTTGTGCTTCTGTTTTTGAAAGAAAATATATTTTCCCGTATTGGTTCACCACGCGCAATCATTAATGATAACGGTACACATTTTTGTAATAAGTCATTTGAACATTTGATGAAACAATACGACATTACACATAAAGTCTCAAAACCATATCACCCACAAACTAATGGTCAAGTTGAAGTGTATAATAGGGAAGTTAAGCACATTTTAGAGAAAACTGTTAATCCAACTAGGAAAGATTGGTCCTTAAGACTCACTGATGCATTATAGGTGTATCGTACCGCGTACAAAACACCCATTGGGTTGTCACCCTACAGACTTTTGTATGGGAAGGCATGCCACTTACCTTTTCAGTTAGAACATAGAGCTTTTTGGGCTATTAAGCAGTTAAATTTTTCTTTAGACGAGGCAGATGAGAAAAGAAAGCTTCAACTAAATGAACTATACGAAATTAGGAATGACGCATATAACTATTCAAAAAAGTATAAGGATCGTATGAAATTTTGTCATGATAAAAACATTTTGAGAAAAGATTTTTCTCTATGTCAGAAAGTCATTTTATACAACTCTGGGTTTCATTTATTTCTAGGAAAATTACATTCTAGGTGGACCGATCCCTACATTGTTTGAGTCGTTTTTCCACATGGGGCTATTAAAATTGAAAATCCTAACAATGGTGATATTTTTAAAGTTAATAGACAAAAATTAAAACCATTTTTAGAATTAAAAATCGATGAAGTGGATGAAAATCCTCCTTGATGATCCTATTTACCAAGTTAATTGATTGTTTGCGATTACTCTTGGTAACTTGTGTTCTATTTGTTTTAATGTTTGTTTTTTTTTATGTGTGATTTAATTTGTGTTACTTGTGTCTGTTACTCTCTTGACGATGCACCACATCAAGGTACGACCATTCTAAACTCTAATCTCGTGTAAATTTTAATTTATATTTATATTTTGACACATTGAGGACAATGTTTAAATTGCGTTTGGGGTGGTGAGTTTATATGGTTATTATTCTTAGGAGAGTATGTGTTTTATTGTGATTTGTAAAAAAAAACTATTGTGTTTCGTATAGAAATCTTTTTTATTGTGTTTCGTATTGTTTTGTTTAAAAAATGAAAAAAAAAAAAATTTGGTGATATATTTTAATTCAAATGATAAGAACCTTGATTGAGTGTGATTGTAGTTCTCTTGAAGATATGAATATTTCTTAAGCGTTATTTCTAATTTTTGGGTCAATTTTTCTTAAATTATATATATAGATTTTTCATAATAGAACACTTCTAAATTTTATAAGTTTAAATGAAAAATAATTGTTCTTAAAAATATGATTTAGAAAGCAAGATTGACTATTTGATTAAATACATAAGCTTAATCTATATTCATAAGTTTTTTAGAGCTATTATCATTGTGAAATATTTGAGGAAATACTTAAGATATCACCAATAATAAAAAAAAAAATTGTGTTTAAATTTTCTTTTGCTTGAGGACTAGAAAAACTTTAAGTTTAGGGGTGTGATAACTCTACAAAATAGAGTTATTTTACCATATTTTATATGTGCTTAGTTCTTAAGTTTTTAAGTAATTTATTAAGTTTTTAAGTAATTTTGAATTTATTAGCCTTATTGTAATTTTTTTAGATTTTTATATGTTTTTATAGATATTTCATTGTAATATCTTGCAGTTTAGTTATTCGAATTAATATTGTAAGATTAAAAGTTAGAAAGGTGGTTTTATTGAGCTTAAATGTTAAATTCAATTAAGTTTTAATTAATATTTTCAAAGAATTGATATGATTTATTTTATAATTGAAAATATTTGATTATGACTTAATGCATGTTTATTTTGTAGGATGTGATGTGCATTTTTCTTGAAAAATTCAGAAAAGAAAAGAAAGAAAGAAAAGTGTTAGATTTGAGAGAAAAGCAAAGGAAATTAGTAATTTCCCTGGCCAATTTGCAGCCTCCAATTGAGTCCACGGCCCAGGGGAAGCCAACTGTAGGTCCCATGTGCTTGGGCCTTCATCCTTAGCCCAGCTCCATGGCCCATCACGCCAGCCCAAGCTCACAAGCCTGCCTGCCCAGCCTTCCCAGTAGCCTTTCACCCTAGCCTGCCTCCTGCGGCCCATCATGCCAGCACAGCCGCCTGCCCCCCTGCACCCCACGGCCCAGCCGCCTGCCAACCCACCAAGCCACCTATATCTCCCCTCTTGAGCCCACAACATGGTTCCTTTGTCCCCTTGTCAAAAAATGTCAATTTTTTACTCAATTTTTCTACAAATTTCATCATGACACCCTAGAATTTACCTCTACTTGCCATATTATTATTCATTTAATTCATTTAAATTGATTATTTTAATACTCTCATTTTAGCTATAAATATGTAATTTCAATACCATTTTGGGGTGTGCTTAATTTTTGGTTACCATCATCTTTTCTACACTTTCTCTCTACATTTTCTCTCTTCCTTTTGGAAAACCATTTTGTGCCAAGTATGTATTTCTTTTTGTAATATATTTTGGATTCTAGTTATGTGCTTCTTATATTTTTCATAAGATTATTAAGATCATGATGAAGCAACTTGTAACTAGATAACATTTATGTTGTATGTTGATTTCCCTTGTAATGCAACAAAGTTTATGGATTTTTCTTCTTCATATATGGCTTTCTTCTTTAATATCTTGTATTTTGGATTGTTAGATAATATTACACTTTGTTCTTCATTTTGCAAAACATAATATTCTTTGCGTTAGATGTGTCATTAAATTGTACACATCCAATGCTTAGAACAAGAATATTACGTTTTACCTTATAAATAATGTTATTTAATTTTTTGTTGTTTCATTAGGTTGATTCACATTAAATACTTTGAAATTATAAATATTTTTTAAAAGTGAAGAAAAATCCTATCTTTTTAGAAATAATTTGTGCTTAAATTATAAATCTATTGGGAAAATGATAGTTTGAATTATTTTAACTATCTCGAAAACTTGGGAATCAATATACTAATAAATAATATTAAACTTACATTTTGTGGATTCTAGTATCTTAATGTTAACGTCGTTTTTCGTCAACTTAAAAAGTAGAGCAATTAAGCAAATGTAAAATGGAGCGAATGAATCTAAAGAGGAAGATAAGAAGGTTTTTACGTGGTTCAGCAGGTAACTCTGCCTAGTCCACGAGTCTATGTTATTAAGACTTGGAGTTTTTTGGAAATTCTTCAAAGATGAATTACCCAGAGCTTTTCCCAAGAAATCAGAAATCAGAATTCGATCGTTTACAAGTGGTGACTCATTCTCTTTTTATAGGGAAGGTTACAGAGTTCATTCCCACATATTTCGGGAAGATATTTTGTATATCAATTGAAATAATGATATTAAATGCAATATCTCCTATATTCATGGAAGCGTCCCATGAAAATCGGGAACAGATAACAAATTAAATGGTATCCCTTAAATATTGGGGTTACACAACAATAAATATGTTCGCACGTAATAGGCTATCCAAGGTGACTCATCAGGTCTTCGAGATTAGCAATCGGCATTGTGATTGTCAAGACTTACGGAACTGTTACGAACTTGTCACCCAACTTCAGGCCATGCTCGGGATAGGTAGGTACTGTCGAGGCTGTCACACCCAAGCTTGCACTTCCCCAGTTCTGACTATCTTATCTAAAGACAATTGGTAAAAGATATATCCCAGTGTCGTGCCATTTCGAACTCAGAAAATATCTCGAGGTTACACATCCTCGAGGTCGTTGCTCAACTTCAGAGGGTTCTACGGCTGGACCATATGATGTTTTCATACATTTCGAGCTCACACCTGACGAGCCCAGTTTTCGGGGTCATAACCTCCTGTCTCGAAATCTGGGTGTAACATTTTGCCCACTCTTGTATATAATGATTATATCAATGGATATTTTATTCCTTAATAAAGTACTCTGTAAATATATGTCTATAATTATCAAGAGTTCGCTCTCATATTTATAGTGGAGTAATCATGAGATTAATAAATATGATTATTTAATCAAATAATTTTGATTAATAATCTAATATTTATTGGAGTTTGATATTATAGGTCCATAGGTCTCCAGGGTGGCTCTATCAACATCATATCAAGGTAAGAGTTGATACAAGGGTAAAACTGTAATTTGGAAATATGAGAAAAAATTTATTTTTCGGGTCAAATATACAATTATATGATAATTTAGGTTAAATAATTAACTTGGATTTAATTATTGAATTTCTAAAATATATTTATTTATTTAATATAGAATTTTTTAAATATATATAACAATAAATTAATTAATTTTTTAAATTAATTATTTTATTTGAGTGGGAGAAAATAAAAAATGGTAAGTCAAAATAGTTTTGATTTATTGATTTTTAAAAGATGATAATAATGATGATCATTGATTTGAATTTTGAATTTAAAATTTAAATTTGAATTATGGTTGTAATCTTTTCCTTAAAATAATAATACCATATTTTGTGGGAATGATTTATTTAAGTAAATAAATAAATAAAAGCAAATATGAAAAAATGCAATATTCCTTGAAAGGGAATAACGCTACATGCATGACACAGTCCAATGATTGTGCCATGCATGTATATGAACTGATAAAGTATCAGTATTATTTTTATTTTATTTATTTAATTAATTTATAATTTGAAAATAGATTTTTCAAATTTGGTAAGTTAGATATTACATAAATCAATTCCTATCACCATCATTATTATTATTATTATTATTATTATTATTATTAATGTAATATAATATATATATATACATATTATGTGATAATAAGAGAAAAACAATGGTGATTCAAAAGAGTTTCAGAAAACTGTCAAACAAGAAATTCTCATATTCTTCTCTTATTATTCCAACATTTCTCAAGCCATAATCCAAGTACTCATGTGTTGAGATAAACTTGTGATTTCTAAATTACAAACTTTTGTTCTCTATGTGCCCACCCACATCTTGCGGTGTAGAGAACACTTCGAAAAATCGTGGTCTGGGTACTCAAAGCGTTGGATAGGAAGATCGTTATTCATACGGAAAGACTCAAAGACACTTGAGAGGTAAATATTTGTGTCCTTGAATATTTTTTATACATATGCATATAATATATAAGTATGTGTATATATATGTTGCATGATTAATGATATTGCATATTAATGGTTCTTGTATGTGTAGCGTCCCAAATTTGCTAATAAGGCTTAGGGTCTTGATTAGCGTGCCTGGAGGGCAATAATTGATTTATTATATTAATATGTGAATTTGATGAGTATGTGGTTAGAAATGCATGTTTAGGTAAATTAAATATGCATGTGGGCCCCATTTGGTTGTTAGGGGCATGTTTGTAATTTTAGCTCGCTGAGGGCCATAAATGTAATATTTGTGTATATTGTGATTGACACCACGTGTGAGTGGTGATGTATTTGTGATGCACGATCTGAGACAATCCTAGGGAGCAATTTAGCTAGAAAGTCACAACGGGGTCTAATACCCGGCTCGGGAAGAGCCTCGGGATATTTTGGGTATCTAATATGTGTTTGGTATTTATCGAGTAACGGGTAGTGATTTGGTAGTTATTTGGACATGTCGGGATTAAATGGGGATTTATAGGAATACTCGAGGACTTAGTGGAATTTGGAAAATGACTGAAATTTCCTTGGTGACATTATAGGGTTGAGGTTAAGCATAGGGACAATTTAATCTTTTTGGCAAGTGGATATACACTTAGAGCCTTGGGAAACCACTGGAACAAAAAAATAGAAGTCTCTCATCTGTTCTCTCTCACAAAATCGGTTCTCTCTCTCCATCTCTCTCTTTTGTGATTGAAGTTTTTTAGGAAATCAAGCCTAGGAATTTAAGCTTCTTGTTTGCTGAGATTGGGGAGAAGTGAAGTTGGGGCAACTAGAGTCAAGCTCAGGCCAAAACTAATTCAGAGGTAAGGATTTAAGCTTGACTTCTGTTAATTTTCTTTGTTTTTAGAGTTTGGGAGTTAGAACTTAAGTGATGGAATTGAAGTGTTTTTTAAATTTGTTGTTGGAGTTTCTGGGTGAATAAACTGGTTATGTTGTTTGGAATTGAGTCCTAGGCAGAATTCTAGGATTTAGGCTCTGAAATGGTAAAATTCGGAGAGGTTAGCTCGTGGAATGCATGGTGTTTTCTTGGTTTGGGGGAGCGAGCCACGGCCCAAGGCTGGGCATGCCGCGACCCGTGTGTGAGTGGAGGCCTGGGGAGGCCTTTATTCTTAAGCCGCACCGCGGCCCTAGTAAGGGCATGCCGTGGCCCGTGTCTCCCAGCAGGGAGGCATTTTGCCTATGTTTTGGGGCGCGTCGTGGCCCTTAAAGGGCTGGGTTGCGGCCCTAATCCAATTTATTGGCCATTTGTAGGTTTTTGGCTTGGGAACCCAAAAGTTAAGGCTCGGGATGGATTTTATCACCCGGACTGATAGAATTCGAGGTCCCGGAGACTAGAAATATATCCCAAAGTTATTTAATGAATTAGAGCTTGATGGATAGCTTTTGTCAATGCGTTGTGACTAGGTTTTCAGCGAGGCTCGTACTAGGGGACTATGCTCGGGATAGCGGTGCTCGGGAAGCTTGGAACACAGGTAAGAAAGTTGTTGTACACATAGAGCAGGGCGTGGCCCTATAGTTTGTATTGCAGGGCACGACCCTATGTGATTGAATTTCAGGGCATAGACCTATTGTTTATGTGATGTATTTGTTAAGTATTATTGTATGTTATGTATATCATATTGTGAATGAACGGCGAAGGCCGGAAAAGGCAAAAGCCAGGAACTGTAGGAAGCCGAGTACAACAAGGGGCCGGGAACGACGTTAAGCACGTGGAGTACAAGGCCGAGTATGGAAAAGGGTCGGGAGCGGTGTTGATCATGCGGAGTGCAAGCCGTTAGGGTGAGACCCTTCTCGGATGCTTAAGTCATCCTCACGGTGTAGACCGCGAACCCAAGGCCTGGTAAAGCACCTGGGACAGCATGCCGCTATGTGTTTATCATGTTGGTTGTTTTGTTATATGTTGATTGAGAGATATACATATGTTAATTGTTTGTGTTGAGTTTTCTTACTGGGCTACGGCTCACGGGTGCTCTATGGTGCAAGTAAGGACAAGGGAAAGGTCGACCAACCATGAGTACGAAGAGCGTGAAGAGACGTGTACATGTTCGGCCTGCCTGGCTACCATGGCCAAGGGTATTTTTGGGGAATGATAACTCTATGATATAGAGTTATTTATTTGACTTTTACACTTAATTATGCATAAAAAGAGTGATGATTTTGGTGTTTGTTTGTCAATTTTAAGTTGTTATCTATCTATATAATTAGTTGATCTAATATTGGAGTCTTACAATATTTTGGGTTTAAATTGAAATTAAATAACTAATCTTGTTCTATTTTTCTGTGTAAAAAGGGAATCAAGCTATCCATGGAAGGATTGAAGAAGAAAAATTGGAAGTTTGGTTTGGAAGCAAAAGCTGAAACTTTCCAGATTGCTAAATTCATGCTACAGCATGCTGGAGCTCACTTGCTGACGTGGAAATTAAAGGCAGCTGTGTCATTTCTTTTTAATTCGTGGCCAGGTGGCATGGGTCCATAACTGGTGCCAGCTGGAGCTATTTTTGGGCAGAAAAGTGGTCCAATTTAGTGGGCCTAAGTGGAGGAAAATAAGGTGGGCTTTCTAATTGGAGGATGATATTTTTTGTACCCTAATTTGGAAAAGGAAGAGAACGAGCCAATCACCTTAGTAGCAGCCATTGAAGGACTATCATCAGAAGAAAAAGTACAGATGAACAGAGAGAAGAATAGAGAGAAGTACAACTGTTGAAGGGGAACGAGAAGGACAAGGAGGATTCACACACCAACTATATCGGATTTGTCCCATTTACTCTTCTTCTTTAATTTTTGTATTTCCTAATTTAGAATAGCTATTTTAGAACTCATGGATATCAATTTTCCATTTCAGATTTTGGATACTAATTTAGCTATGAGCTAAGCTTTTTGAGACTTGAATGGTTAAAGAGCCCTATGTCATAGTTATTAAAGTTTAAATGCATATTTACGTAAATTCACCATTGTTCATTCAAGTGTTGTTCATGATTATTGTTTGTTGTTGTTTGGCCAACAATGGCAGATTATTAAGCTAGATTTAATTCTGGAAAGGTTGAATGTAGTAGTTTGTACTTGAATGATGCAAGAGCATAACCATTGTTAGGTTGTTCTTAGGGAGTAGAATAGGAATATTTTACTTACCTTGCATAACTTTTGAGAATTGGTGCTGTTATTTGTGTTCTTAAGTCTGATTTGATATAGGAATATATTTAATTGGATGGTAGAACTATATTCACGAGTTTTGGAAAAATCTGGTGAGCATATTGGGAATTCTAGTTAACTCTGGTGCGATTTGCTAAATTTAATGCTATAGCATTCTGGGCAGTTTCTGACATAGGGGGATTTAACTATTCAAGTCCAATTGTTCCATTGATAATTCTTCTTGCTGTTATTTCTCTAGAACTTGTGGTTAATTTTAAGCATATTTTAATTTCTTTCATTTTATTTTAGTTTCAACAACCACTCAATTCAGTTTCTTAAATTTCTAAATTGTAATTAATTGGTGTTTACATTGAACTTTTTAATACCAATCCCTGTGGAGACGATTCACTTATCATTATATTACTTGTGTGACTGCGTATACTTGCGTATATTAATTTTCACAATAGGGAATGATATGTATTAACCTGAATTTTATTGCCTAGTTGACCTTGGTTGTATTTTGAGTTGTAAATATTTCTAAACAGTGTTTTGGGATCCCAACTGTAAAACTTTCTGACATTTTCAATGAGTATCCAAATATTTTGTATTTAATGACTGAGCATGGGTTTTTATCTCAACTTAGCTACACTTTTAACCTAAACCTCGATTAGTGAGTGATTATCACATTTTAAGCTCACTTAGTAACGACTCTAAGGTAGTACGGCGTTACAACTTGGTATCAGAGCAAGCCAAGGTTTATGGTTCCTGGAGATTGATCGAACATGTACGCTCGCTTCCAATGACAAGCTTGACTCAGGGTTGGTTGGTAATGATTGAATTATATGCTTGATTACGTGCTTAAGTGTCGTGTTTGCTTGATTATTTTATATAGAGCATGATGAATGTGTTAACATATGGATGATGTTAGGGCATGACCCTCTTGAGTGTTGTATGTTATTTGTGTATTGTGGATTGTTGTTTATGGTTGATTGACATGAATTGGGAGGTGGTTTTGGATGTTGTTATCATGCCTGATGAGCGGCGTCGTTGATTGCAGGCATATTGTTGAAAAGCCTCGACGATCAATCAGACTCAGCGGCAATAGGGCCAAGGATGATAACTAGGGTCAGAACCCTCCATCTGCCCCCACAGAATTGGCAATAGTTATTTGCCGGGATGGAAGCTAGACTTCACCGAACAGAAGAAGAGCTTCGATAGTTGAGGCAACAGGCCCCTCCTCGGGGCATTGAGTTACAGACTCAACAGGTTGTGGCGCCAGTGCCAGCTCAGCCTGTTATGGAGAATAGGTGGAAACTTTTGTATGAGAGGTTCAGGAAGCAGCATCCTCCCACCTTTGAGGGTGGACCGGACCCACTACGGGTAGAGCAGTGGATGAACATGATTTCTCACATCTTGGATTTTATGAGGGTGGAAGGGAATGAGAGGGTAGCTTGTGCCAGCTACATGTTCAGAGAGGATGCCCGCATCTGGTGAGATGTGGTAACTCAAAGAAGAAATGTTGCAGGTATGACCTGAGAAGAGTTCAGAAACATTTTCAACGAGAAGTATTATAGTGTCGCAGTCCGAGCTGCAAAGGTTGACGAGTTTACCAACCTGACTCAGAACTGGATGACAGCTACTGAGTATGCCTTAAGATTTGACCGGTTGGTGAAGTTCGCTCCAGATTTGGTGCCGACTGATGTGGCAAGAAGGGATCGGTTTGTGTGGGGATTGAATGTTATGATCGCCCGTGATGTTAAGATAACCTTGGATCCGGGGACTACTACATATGCTCAGGTAGTGGACAAGGCCCTTACAGCTGAGGGGGTCGAGGATCAGATATGGAGATAGAGCGTTGTTAGGCGTGATGCTCGGAGGACAGTGCCTCCTTTCACCGGATCTAGTCGGGGTAGTGGCCCCAGTGAGCAGAAGAGAAAGTCCTCATACTCTTTCGTTTCTCCTAGCTTTGAGAGGAGGGCACAGGGTGCTTTTAGTGGCCGTTAGGGCCGGGGTGACAACTGGAGGAGTTTCCAAGTGTGTCCTCAATGCAGACGAAGACATCAGGGAGAGTGCATGATCAGGGCCTGCATTATTTGTGGGAGTGTCAACCATTTGAAGAAGGACTGCCCATAAACCAGGAAAGAGGAGCCGAAGTAGAGTGAGAGTCTCGCTCCTGCTAGAGTATTCACCTTGACCCAGACTGAGGCTGAGGCTAGCCCCTCGGTCGTGACAGGTCAGATTTCTAATGCTGGTTCTTCTTTTACTGCATTGATTGATTCGAGGGCTACTCATTAATTTGTGTATACTAGAGTGATAGATCAGTTATGTAGGCCTAGTGATTTGTATGCTATGGGATTTCAGACTTTGTTGCCGACTGGTAGTCTGTAGGAGATGGGTTAGAGCATTTCCAGTAGAGATAGACAGTAGAGAGTTGTCTGTTGATATGATTGAGTTAGCAATGGATGACTTTGATATGATTTTAGGGATGGATTGGTTATTGAAGTACGGGGTGACGGTTGACTGCAAGCGCAGGATGGTGACCTTTGAACTAGAAGGGAGGTACCGTTTGTATTTGTGGGGACAGTTAGTGGACCACGAGTACCTACGATTTTGGCACTGAAGGCTAGAGACCTGATGTAGGAAGGTTGCATAGGATTCCTAGCAAATGTTGTGGATACCTCTAGAATTGTGTCGGTTGGACCGAGTGAGACCAGATTGGTATGTGAGTTTCTAGATTTGTTTCCCGCAGACTTGCCAGGGTTTCCGCCACAGCGACACCTTATAGAATGGCTTCGACAGAGTTGAAGGAATTGAAGATTCAGTTGCAGGAGTTACTGGAATTGGGGTTCATCAGACCGAGTTTCTCGTCATGGGGCGCTCAAGTGTTGTTCATCAAGAAGAAGGATGGATCTTTAAGGATGTGTATTGACTACAGGGAGCTGAACAAGTTGACCATTAAGAACAAGTACCCATTATCTAGGATCAACGACTTGTTTGACCAGCTATAGGGGAAGACAGTGTTCTCTAAGATTGACCTCCGGTCAGGTTACCACCAGTTAAGGACTAAAGAGGAGGACATACCAAAGACCGCTTTCCGCACGAGATATGGACACTATGAATTCCTGGTTATGTCCTTCGGATTAACTAACGCTCCAGCAGCCTTTATGGATTTGATGAATAGGGTCTTCAAGGACTATTTGGACAAGTTTTTTATCATGTTTATTGATGACATACTAGTGTACTCCCAATCAGAGATAGAGCACGAGCAGCATTTGCGCTTGGTATTACAGCGATTGACAGAGCATAGGTTATATGCTAAGTTTAGCAAGTGCGAGTTTTGGCCACCGCAAGTCACGTTTCTGGGCCAAATTGTCAGTAAGGAGGGGATTCTGGTTGACCCAAGCAAGATTGAGGCAGTGAGAGATTGGCCTAGACCGAGCAGTGTACCAGAAGTTAGAAGCTTCTTGGGATTGGCAGGATATTATCGGCAGTTCGTTGAGGGGTTCTCCAGGATAGCCACACCATTGACTGAATTAACATGAAAGAAGACTAAGTATGTGTGGACAGACAGGTGTGAGAACATCTTCAAGGAATTGAAGCGGCGACTGATCACCGCTCCAGTATTGAGTCTGTCTTCAAACAATGAGAAGTTTGTGGTTTATTGTGATGCTTCCAGACAGGGTTTGGGGTGTGTACTGATGCAAGCCGGAAAAGTGATAGCCTTCGCATCGAGACAACTGAAAGAGTATGAGCAGAGATATCCCACGCATGATCTAGAGTTGGCAGTGGTGGTATTTGCACTTAAGGTTTGGAGACATTATTATATGGTGAGAAGTGAGAAATATACACCGACCATAAGAGCTTGAAGTACTTCTTTACTCAGAGGGATCTGAATATGCGCCAGAGGCGGTGGCTAGAACTGGTAAAGGATTATGATTGTGATATCCTATACCATCCTGGGAAGGCTAATGTAGTGGCTGATGCATTGAGTCGGAAGGGCCCAGGACAATTGTTCAGTTCGAGGTAGATATCTGGTAAGTTAGTTGAGGAGATGACTAGAGCGGGTATAGAGTTGGTGGTTGGTTGGTTAGCCAACATCACTCTCCATTATACACTCCTTGAGAGGATCAAGGAAGTGCAGGGGGAGGATCCCCGGTTGAGAGGGCACAGAGAGAGTGTCTTAGTCGGAGCGGCTAGGGACTTCTCTATCTCAGAGATGGGACTACTAAAGTACAAGGGTTGGATCTACATTCTGATGGATTCTAATATCTGGCGAGAGATCTTGGATGAATCTCATACCACTCTTTACTCTTTACATCTAGGTACGACAAAGATGTACCAAGATTTAAGAACCTTGTATTGGTGGTCGGGAATGAAGATGGACGTGGTGGACTATGTGGCCAAGTGCTTAACTTGTCAGCAGGTAAAGGCTGAACATCAGAGGCCAGTAAGGTTTTTGTGGCCTCTAGGGATTCCAGAATGGAAGAGGGAGGATATCACCATGGACTTCATGGTTGGTTTGTCGAAGACCGTGGGACAACATGATTCAGTGTGGGTGATCGTGGATAGGTATACCAAATCCACCCACTTTTTGCCTGTGAGGACGACTTATACTGTGGAACAGTATGCTGAGTTGTATGTGAAGAAAATTGTTCGACTTCATGGGGCTCCGAGGTCGATAGTATCCGACAGGGACCCCACCTTCACCTCCAAGTTTTGGGAGAGCCTGCAGAAGGCTATGGGCACGCAGTTGCGGTTAGTACCGCCTATCATCCTCAAACAGATGGATAGTCTGAGAGGATGATTCAGATACTGGAGGATATGTTACAAGCATGTGTACTGGATTTTGGGGGATCATGGAGTAAGTATCTCCCTTTGATTGAGTTTTCGTACAACAACAGTTATCAGGCGACTATCGGAGTGGCTCCGTATGAGATGTTATATGGGAGGAAGTGCAGATCACCTATCCATTGGGATGAGATGGGTGAGAGGAGATACTTGGGTCCTGAGATGGTTCAAAGGACCAATGAGGCGATTGAAAAGATTAGAGCTCGAATGCTCGCCTCCCAGAGTCTCCAGAAGAGTTACTCGAACTTGAAACGCAGGAGCATAGAGTTTCAAGTTGGTGACCACATGTTTCTTAGAGTTTCTCCCTTGAAAGGAGTGAAACGGTTTGGTGTTCGAGGCAAGCTAAGCCCTTGGTTCGTTGGCCCCTTTGAGATTCTGGAATGGGTTGGAGAGGTAGCTTACAGATTGACGATGCCTCCAGTTCTATCAGGGGTTCATGATGTAATGAAAAATTAGATTGCCTAAATGTAAATAGGTAAGAATATTACAACTCTATGCAATAATATTACAAATAAATATTGATTGATTAAATAAAGTTACAACTCTATTACTGAAAATTACAAATAAACAAAGAAAAGGAATAAGATGATGAAGAAGAAGAGAATAGTGAGAATACAACTCTAAGCAAAAGATTACAAGTAAAATAAAGGTGTTTGAAACAAACAAAAAAAAAGATTACAACTCTTAAACAAAATATACAAGTAAATAGAACAAGAGAATAAGAAGAAAAACAATAGAATAAAATGAAGAACAGAAATACAAGTAAACTCTCACTTACACAACCTAAGTGAAGAGGGTTGGAGATCACCAACTTGAACAAGGTTTAAAACCTTTGTCCAAAAGCTTATTTCCCCCTAACTCAAGCACTAAGGGATCTCTCTCAGATATTGGAAATGCTTTATGGAATTATCAAGCCTCAAGGTGTTTCTAGCCAAGTGCTCTAATGGATAGAAATGTTGTGTCTTTCAAGTGAGCTATAAGCTCCTATTTATAGAGTTTGGAGACACCCTTTGAATTTCAAATTCCACCAACCCCCATAGTTGTTACCAATGTTTAAATGGATTAATATGGAATTAAAAATGAGATTTGGGAGTTGTTTTGGTTTTTTGAGCCATTCAACAAAGATTGAAAAAAGTGAAGAAAAAAAATGGTCAGTTTTGGCTTATGGCCACGGCCAGAGACATTAGTGGTCGCGGCCACTATTCTCTGTCCCACAGGCCGCAACCACTGACCATTTTCAGCACTTAAAAATGTGTTGTTTTTCCAAACCCTCCCAAATGATTTTGTAACCCCCAAAACACATTATTGGGGTTAAAATCATATCTCTAACAGCCATTTCACATATGGCTTTATGAAATTCATTTCAATATTGTGTAACACCAAATTTACACAATAAAGGATAATATTTGGAAGTTACAATTTGTAACACCAAATATGTTACATTATTTGGATATATCTCATATATCTAAATATTGTAACTCTCTATTATATATTACAATATGTGACACTCTTTGTCACATTTATTTAATCTAAACATTATATTATAATATAATATAATATTACATTATATTATAAAATAATATAACATTCCCCCACTAGATTAAATAGTTATCTATTGTAACACTTATTTAATCAATCATTATATTTTAAAATATAACATATCCCCCAATTGATTAAATAAGAACTCTCTCTTATAGGAGTCATTGCATTAGTGCATAAAGCAAAGTGTTTTTCAACTTGAACTTTACTATAGTGTAATTATCACAAAATTTGTCGAAAACTTGGTTGCACTAGGCATTGAACCATCTTTTCATAATAACAAATCGGTGATAACACACACACCTTTGCGATGTTCACTTGAGACCTCTATGTCTCGCTTTGCACCGTTAATGGCCATGTGCACTTTCTATTCATGGACGTTCTTGAGAATACTCCCAATTCTCATGAGAGGCGGCACCACCCCTAGGTCCATATAGGTAGAATTCTTACAGTATTTTGTTACCAAAAATACTTGTCTTCACAAGACTGAATTCTATTCAAAAACCTTTCGGTTTTAACCCTCAACTTGGTAACACACAAGTACTCAATATCTCAGATGGGACTTGTTTTGAGTACAACTAATATTCACTTGATTAACTTGTTGTTACCTATTGAACCTAACACTAGTTGAATAACTAGTGTTAAGATAGGTTACCATCAATCGTGAATCTCTTTAGGGAGTTTAAGTCCCATCCCTCGAGATGATGCAGCCACTAAATCCCTCGTTAGTGGCTTAGTGAAAGGATCTGCCAGATTTTCACTTGTTCTCACATAGGATATTGAGATGACTCCTTTTTGAATCAATTCTCTTACATATCCATGTCTTAGACTAATATGTCTAGACTTCCCATTATACACTTTGTTGTATGCTCTAGCTAATGTCGCTTGGCTATCACAATGTATCGATATAGTAGATACATTCTCTTTGATTAGGGGAATCTCTATCAACAAATCCCTTAACCATTCGGCCTCTTTGCCGGTAGCAGCTAGAGCTATGAACTCTACTTCCATAGTGGAATGAGATATACAGGTTTGTTTCTTGGAACCCCCAAGAAATTGCACCTCCACCAAGTGTAAATACCCAACCAGTTGTGGACAAGTTGTCCCCAAGATTGGATATCCAACTTGCATTTGTATATCCTTCTAAAATTGAAGGAAATTTGGAGTAGTGATGGCTTAGTCCTTTGGTTTTCTTGAGATAACCTAGTACTCTTCCAATTGCCTTCCAATGATCCACACTTGGATTACTTGTAAACCTACTAAGTTTACTTACCGCAAATGCTATATCAGGTCTAGTACATTGGGCAGCGTACATTAGACTCCCTATAGCACTAGCGTACTCCAATTGAGCCACCGCTCTTGCTTCATTCTTCTCTAGTTTTACACTATGATCAAATGGAGTATTGTCATCTTTAACCTTGAGATGGTTAAATTTGTTCAATACTTTCTCAACATAGTGGGCTTGCCCTAACGCAAAACCCCCACTATGTTTCTTTACTTTGATACCAAGTATGGTGTCAACTTCTCCAAGATCTTTCATCTTGAAGGTTGATGATAGAAACATCTTCGTTTCTTCTATCCCTTTCATGCTATTACTTAGAATAAGCATGTCATCCACATATAAGCAAACAATGATCAAATGTCCCTTACTAGTTTTGGAATACAAACACTTGTCTCCATTGTTATGTCTAAACCCATTAGACATGATGACTTGATCAAATTTCTCATGCCATTTCTTAGGAGTTTGTTTCAATCCATATAAGGATTTTACAAGTCTACATACTTTATGTTCATATTTTGGTAGGACAAACCCTTCGGGTTGTTCCATATAGACCTCCTCATTGAGGTCACCATTAAGGAATGTCGTTTTGACATCCATTTGATGAACATACAAGTTGTGTATAGAAGCTAAAGCGAACAAAATTCTTATAGAAGTTCTTCTTGCAACAGGTGCATAGGTATCGAAATAATCGATACCCTCCTTTTTCCTAAACCCTTTAGCTACTAATCTAGCTTTAAAGGTTTGAATAGTGCCGTCAGTGTGGTATTTTCTCCTAAATACCCACTTACACCCAATTGGCTTAGACCCCGGTGGGAGGTCTACCGATTCCCAAGTGTTGTTGGAAAGAATGGAATCCATCTCATCATTGATGGCTTCTTTCGAAAATGCACTATCCTCGATTGCATAGCTTCCCTATAAGTCTTAAGATCATCCTCAACGAGAAGTACAATAGGAATTTTCCTAATGACTTCCTCTCTATTTCCTTCTACCATGTAGAATGAAATTCGTTGAGAATCTATCTCATCCACTACTAGACTTTTATGATTTGTAAGCCTTTGAATTCTTCTAGGTTCAAAGGATTTCTTTACATCCTTTTGAGAATTCTCCTCTTGAGAATCAACTTTGGATGTAGAAGCTTGAGAATTGTTCTCATATAAGAAATTCTCCTTTAGAGATGTTGAAGCTTGAGAATTGTTGTCACATAACATATTCTCAAAAAATTCAACTTCTCTAGATTCAATCACAATATTAGACTCTAAGTCTAATAGCCTATAAGCTTTACTATTGTTAGCATAACCAACAAAAGCACACTTTATGACTCTTGAACCTAACTTTGTTCTATTAGGTTCGTTTTTCTTGCAATATGCAAGACACCCCCACAATTTGAAGTACCCTATGTTGGGTTTTCTTCATTTCCATAACTCATATGGAGATATCTCATTTTTCTTCATTGGTATTCGATTAAGAATGTGACAAGCGGTTCAAAGTGCTTCACCCCATAAGTTGAAGTTCAACTTAGAAAACACCAACATAGAATTTATCATCTCTAGATAAGTCCTATTTTTCCTTTCGGCAAGACCATTGTGTTGTGGTGTATAAGGTGCAGTTCACTCATGAATTATACCATTTTCTTCACAAAATGTATTGAATTCATTAGAGAAGTACTCACCTCCTCTATCACTTCTTAGTACCTTAATCTTTTTATTTAGTTGATTTTCAACTTCTAATTTATAAAATTTAAAAGCATCAAAAGTTTCATCTTTATGCTTTAAAAGAAACACATAGGTATATCTACTAAAATCATCTATAAAAGTAAGAAAATACCTTTTACCACCTCTAGTTAAAATACTATTTAATTCACAAAGATCACTATGGAGTAAATATAGTAAATTAGTTGATCTTTCTACACTAGGAAATGGTTTCTTAATCATTTTTGCCTTAACACATGTTTCACATTTACCATAGTTTTTAATATTGCATGCAATCATACCACATTTAACTACTCTTTCATGGTTGAAAAACCTATATGCGATAGTCTAAGATGCCACAAAAATAAATAATCATACTCAACAATATAGGCGGAGCAAGACCATCGCCTTGGTGAAAGTTCTGTGGAGGAACAACAAGGTTAAGGAGGCGATGTGGGAACTTGAGTTAGATATGCGAGAGCAGTATCACGAGTTATTCAGGTAATTTCGAGGATGAAATTTCTGTAAGGAGGGGATAGTTGTAGCGTCCTAAATTTGCTAATAATGCTTAGGGCCTTGATTAGCGTGTCTGGATGGAAATAATTGATTTATTGTATTAATATGTGAAATTGATGAGTATGTGATTAGAAATGCATGTTTAGGTGAATTAAATATGCAGGTGGGCCTCATTTGGTTGTTAGGGGTATGTTTGTAATTTTAGCCCGCTGAGGACCATAAATGTAATATTTGTGTATATCATGATTGACATCGCGTGTGAGTGGTGATGTATTTGTGATGCACGATCTGAGACAGTCCTAGGGAGCAGTTTAACTGGAAAGTCACAACGGGGTCTAATACCCGGCTCGGGAGAAGCCTAGGGGTATTTTGGGTATATAATATATGTTTGGTATTTATCGAGTAACGGGTAGTTATTTGGACATGTCGGGATTAAATGGGGATTTATAGGAATACTCGAGGACTTAGCGGGATTTGGAAAATGACTGAAATGTCCTTGGTGACATTAAAGGGTTGAGGTTAAACTTGGGGGCAATTTAGTCTTTTTGGCAAGTGGATATACACTTAGAGCCTTGGGAAACTGCTGGAACAAAAAAAGTAGAAGTCTCTCAGCTGTTCTCTCTCACAAAATTGGTTCTCTCTCTCCATCTCTCTCTTTGGTGATTGAAGGTTTTAGAGGAAATTAAGCCTAGGAATTTAAGCTTCTTGTTTGCTAAGCTTGGGGAGAAGTGAAATTAGGGCAACTAGAGTCAAGCTCAGGCCAAAACTAATTCAGAGGTAAGGATTTAAGCTTGACTTCTATTTAGTTTTCTCTGTTTTTAGAGTTTGGTAGTTAGAACTTAAGTGATGGAATTGAAGTGTTTTTGAGATTTGTTGTTGGAGTTTCTGGGTGAATAAACTGGTTATGTTGTTTGGAATTGAGTCCTAGGCAGAATTCTAGGATTTAGGCTCGGAAATGGTAAAATTCAGGGAGGTTAGCTCGTGGAATGCATGGTGTTTTCTGGGTTTTGGGGTGCGAGCCGCGGCCCGTGAGTCCATGGATACCTGGGGAGGCCTCTGTTCTTGAGGTGCGTCACGACCCTAGTAAGGACATGTCGCGACCCGTGTCTCCCAGCAGGGAGGCATTTTGCCTCTGTTTTGGGGCACGTCGTGGCCCTTATGGGGCTGGGTCGCGGCCCTAATTCAATTTATTGGTCGTTTGTAGGTTTTTTGCTCGAGAACCCAAAAGTTAAGACTCGGGATGGATTTTATCACCCGGATTGATATAATTCGAGGTCTCGGAGACTAGAAATATATCCCAAAGTTATTTAATGAATTAGAGCTTGATGGATAGCTTTTGTCAATGCATTGTGACATGGTTTTCAGTGAGGCTTGGACTAGGGGACTGTGCTTGGGATAGCGGTGCTCAGGAAGCTTTGGACACAGGTAAGAAAATTGTTGTACCCATAGAGTAGGGCATGGCCCTGTAGTTTGTATTGCAAGGCACGACCCTATGTGATTGAATTTCAAGGCGTAGCCCTATTTTTTATGTGATGTATTTGTTTAAGTATTTGTTGATTGTATGCTATGTATTGCATATTTGTGAATGAACGGCAAAGGTCGGGAACGGTGAAGGCCGGGAACAGCGAAGGCCGAGAACGACAGGAAGCCGAGTACGGCAAGGTGCCGGGAATGGCGTTAAGCACGTGGAGTGCAAGGCCGAGTACAGCAAAGGGCCGGGAGCGGCATTGAGCACGCGGAGTACAAGCCGTTAGGGTGAGACCCTTCTCAGATACTTGAGTCATCCTCACGGTGTAGACCGTGAACCCAGGGCCTAGTAAAGCGCCTGGGACGGCATGGCCGCTATGTGTTTGGCTTGTTGGCTGTTTTGTTATATGTTGAGTGAGAGATATACATATGTTAATTGTTTGTGTTGAGTTTTCTTGTTGGGCTTCGGCTCACGGGTGCTCTATGGTGTAGGTAAAGGCAAGGGAAAGGTCGACCAACCATGAGTACTGGAGCGTGAAGCGACGTGTACATGTTCGGCCTACCTGGCTGCCACGGCCAGGGGTATTTTTGGGGAATGATATGTATAAACCTGAATTTTAACGACTAGTCGACCTTGGTTGTATTTTGAGTTGTAAATATTTCTAAACAGTGTTTTGGGATCCCAACTGTAAAACTTTCTGACATTTTCAATGAGTATCCAAATATTTTGTATTTAATGACTGAGCACGGGTTTTATCTCAACTTAGCTACACTTTTAACCTAAATCTCAATTAGCAAGTGATTATCACATTTTAAACTCACTTAGTAACGACTTTAAGGCAGTAGGGCGTTACAGTATGTATTCTTGAACATATAAACTGTTTATATGAGAGGTGGAAAAGATTTTGTTGTTTATCAACTGGGCCCACCATGCCATTTCGATGCGCACTCTGATCGTTTTTTCCAACAAGTTCCTCTGAGAAACCCCGGTCTTGGTGGTCAAGTAGCCGCATATGTAAACGTCTCCACTGAAGCTCTCAAACTCATGGCTGGTCCAGCTTCCCTTTCCCCTTACTTGCACCACAAAGCACCCGTGAGTCGAGGCTCAGGAAGAAAACTTAAACATGCTCATAAGCAGTTAACATCATATTACGAAATCATAACTAGCATGTCTAGCAGTAATAACCCTACCCATGCATGCATTCTATTCATATAAGTGACTACAGTGTCACACCGGGGCCCGTTGCCCTAGATACGTGACCATACAGTCACATCGAGACCATTACACTAAATAAATGACTATAAAGTCACACCGGGGTCCATTGCCCTAGGATATGGAACTATAGAGTCACCCTGGGGCTCATTGCCTTATCCTATGTATAACCATCCTTAGAGCTGGCTCAACGTACCTGGCGCTTTAATTTCCAAACGACCATAGGGTCGATCAAGGGTATATCACGCTCCTAATTAGGCCTAACCATATCGATCTACACTCCGCGCGCTATTGCTATCCTTGACTTATAAGTCAATGCTTTCGACCGGCGCTCAACGCGCTATTGTTGTCCTTGACTTATAAGTCAAGCATTTTCATTAAGATAATGCAAACAAGCATACATCATTTAACAATTATCCAGATACTGAGCATCAAGCATGCTTAATCAAACAATCACATGCATAATCATATTCATGCTCATTCACAGGGGCCCGAGCCCTAATCATATCTATATTTAACAATCGGGCCAAGCCCTAATCACATATATCACGTATTGAGTGCAGTGTTATTACCTCTGGTCCAAGCACAAGTTAATTAATGACCCCCCGAGCACGATCTCATCCCGATCTCTAGCAGTACCCTAGTCACAATCATAATAAGCGATATTCATCGAGTAAATAAAGACTTCCGGACCGAGTCCTAGCCTCCAAGACCTCGAATTCTACTAATCTGGGCAGTAGAATCCTTCCAGAGCCCTTTGGTTTAAGTTCCCACCATCTGAAACCTAATTTGGCCAAAGTCCCCAATTTGAGTCATGACACCCCTCATAAGCGTCGCGGCTCTCCTCAAGTCAGAGAGCCAACCTTCATTTTACTGCAGCCCACCAAGCGCCACGATGCAATGGCGGTTCAAGCAATTGCCTTGACCTCTGAGTTCATGAGGGCCGCGGTGCGGCCCTGCGAACTCATAAAAACAACGATTTTCTCCGAGCCAAATCCCTTAAAACTCCAGCCAATTAACAACCAAAGTCCTAATTAAGCCCAAAACTCTCAATATCCCAACATAAGCAACACAAGTATCTCAAAACCAAGCTAGAACCTAACTCCAATTCAAAGCCCAAACCAAAAGCTAAAACTCAAGAAACCACTTAGTTCACCAGAATTCTTAGGAAGACAGAGCTAGGAATCTTACCTCAGTAGTATAATTCGACCTCCTAGATGCACCTAATCCAACCTTAGCTCCAAACTTCTTCAATTCAAATCAACTCTTCCAAAATTCAAGGTTTCAAGCAAACCAAGGGAGAGACATAGAAAGAATCGTGAGAGAGAGAAAGGGAGCTGCTGAGTATATCTGATTGTTTCCAAAAGTCTCCCCTTAGCTGAGTATATTATTCCTTTAGGCAAGCAAATGACTAAAGTGCCCATTGCTTATTAGCTTACTCTTCAATGCCTTCAAGGGCAATTTTGTCATTTGCCACATTTCTTGCTAATCTCAATTAATGCCTCATAATTTCTTGTTACTTTCAATATCCTCAAATAATCACCAAATAATTTCTCATTACCCGATAAGTCCCAGCAATGTACTAAATTACCAAAATACCCCTAGGCTCACCCCGAGCCGGGTATTTGACATTGTTATGACTAAACCACTAACTTGCTCCCTAGGATCGCCTCATGCAGAATAACCCAAATATATCCACATAATAATGTGGTCTTAATCAATAAAACACACACACACATGCCATCAACGGGTCAAAATTACGGAAATGTCATTATAAAAAGAAACGTGCCCACATGCATGCTTAATACACCTAAACATGCCAATATAGTCATATTATAATATAACTCACATAATTCATGTAATCATGCATATAATCACATAATAATTCAATTATTGCCCTCCTGGCCCCCTAATCAAGGTGTTAAGCCTTATTAGGGAAATTTAGACGTTACACTCATAGAACCCAACTTGAAGTTGAGTCAAGAATCTGGTGAAAGTTTAGATAATCTTCAGTTGTACATATGTATCATTGGGAAGCTGCAATACTTGACCATAACCAAATCGGATATGTCTTACTCAGTTGACAAGCTGAGTCAATTGCTTTCTGCACCACGAGTTCCTCATTTGAAAGCTGCCTAAAGGTTACTGCAATATGTCAAAGAGAGTTCAGGCTTAGGCATTTTCTTTTCTGCAAGTTCTAAAGTTAAGCTTAAGGCCTACATGGATTCAGATTGGGGAGCATGTCAAGATAGTAGAAAATTGACTACTGATTTCTCTATTTTCCTTGGAAACTCTTTGATATCTTGGAAGAGTAAGAAACAACAAACAATTTCAAAGTCCTCAACTGAAGCTTGAATATAAGGCAATGACAAATGCAACTTGTGAAGTTGTTAAAGAGTTGAAGCAAGTTCATGAAGAAACCATAGAGCTTTATTGTGACAATTTTCCATGAGAGGACAAAGGATATAAAGATAGATTGTCATTTGGTGAGAGAAAAGATACAATATGGGCTTAACAAGACTTCTCATGTTGCATCTAAGAAGCAGATTGCATATGTGTTTACTAAAGTTTTGTTTCCATATCAGTTCAAGTTTGTTTCTCAAGGAGAAGATGAAATTGCAAACTATATACAATCCATCTTGAGGGGGAGTTTTAAACTTAAGACAAGTTGGTTAGAGTAGTTAACTGATTTGTTATTAGGTTGTTATTAGTTCGTTTATCCTACTGAGGTGTATTTTAGTTAGCTTTGTTGTATATAAGTACTCTGTAATCATTTTACTCATTAATAAAATTCATACACAGAGATTGTTTCACTCGTTTTCTTTGCTCTGTTATTACTAAAATTCGTTAAAATCATTTTTGCAAATGTGTATATTAAGCCATTAATTATTTCCAACAATTTTCCTATTTCTTTCCTCATTATCTGTCACAAAACACACGCTTCTCTTCCCTTGATATGTTTTCAGTGATATGTTTTTTAGGACCAAAATAAGGTATTGAGTAAAGATACGTGCAGTCAAATATTACACAACTAATTATATTTATTTAAACTAAGACGAATATTTTAAAAACATCAACTCAATGTATTAATGTGGCGCTCAAAATTAGCTCAAAATTAAGGTAATCTATATTGATGTTCAAAATTTAAGGATTATTCTTTGGCACCAAGTAACCAATGTTACACCCAAAAATGAAAATAAACTAATAATAAAATATATGTTTGTATATTTATATAAAGGAGAACCCAAAAAAATAATGTGGCAATCTAAAACTGTTCTAAATTTTATTAATTTTATCATTTTTTTCATATTTTTTTTCAAATTTATAATTAAAAAACAAAAATATATATATCTATATATTTATATAAAGGAGAATCCCAAGAAGATAACGTGACACTCTAAAATTGTTCTAAATCACTTTATCAATTTTCTCATTTTTTTAAAAATCTATATATTTGTATAAATGATAACCTAAGGAGATGGTGTGATACTCTAAAATTGCATAATCAAGTTAGTGAAGTTAACTGAGGAGCCGGATCCGCGGTAAGCACTTAATCCGCTGCAAGTTGGACTGATTAAGCGCAATGCTCGGAAATCTTCAACTAGGCTGGAATTTTTTTCACATTTTTTTATTTTATTTTGTGAAATTTATGATTAAAAAACAAAAATATATATCTATTTATTTATATAAATGAGAACTTCAAGGAAATTATGTGACACTCTAAAATCGCTCTAAATTACTCTATCATTTTTCTCATTTTTTTTATTATTTCTTTAAAAATTTATGATAAAAAAACAAAAATATCTATCTAATTTAAAAATTAAAAAAACACATAATCTAATTTTTTATTCTAATAATAATTATAATATATATCAATTAAAAAATCTATAATAATAAATAATCTATATATATATTTATATAAAGGAGAACTCAAAAGATATGATATTGCTCTAAATCACTCTATCAATTTTCTCATTTTTTCACATTTTTATAATTTATGGTTAAAAAACAAAAATATCTATCTAATTTAAAAACTATCTATTTATATATATATATATATATATAAAAAGAAAAATAATAAGGAGATGATGTGACACTCTAAAATTGTTCTAAATTACTCTATCAATTTTCTTCTTTCTTCACTTTTTTTATTCTTTTTTTTTTAATTTATGATAAAAAAAACAAAAATATCTATCTGATTTAAAAATTAAAAATTAAAAAAACACATATTCTAAATTTTTTATTCTAATAATAATTATAATATATAGGAAAAATACTAGTTTGACCTCTGTGTTTTCCCTGAATACTTGATCAGTCCCTATGTTTTGTTAAATGGCATTTCGGACCATGTGTTTTGCAAAATGGAACAAAATGATACCCTGGACCAGATTTTGGTCAAAGTATTTTTTAATATGACAAAAATACCCTCAGGTTTTTAAATTAATGAATTTATTAAATAATTAAATATATATTTTAAAATAAAAAATTCAAATAATTATCTCCTTTTTTCACTTTTTTTTATTATTTTTTTAAAATTTATGATAAAAAAAATAAAAATATATATCTAGTTTAAAAAATTAACAATAAAAAAACACAATCTCTAAATTTTTTATTCTAATAATAATTATAATATATAGGGAAAATACCAGTTTGGCCTCTATGTTTTGTCTGAATACTTAATCAATTCCTATGTTTTTTGAAATGATATTTCGAACCCCGTGTTTTAAAAAATTGAACAAAATGATACCTTGGACTAGATTTTGGTCAAAGTATTTTTTAATATGACAAAAATACCCTCAGGTTTTTTAATTAATGAATTTATTAAATAATTAAAAATATATTTTAAAATAAAAAATTAAATTAATTTTAAAATTAAATTAAATAAATAAATATTACACCATTTAATTAAAAAACATAATTATACGAAAAACATCATTTTGGCCCCTGTGTTTTTCTCGAATACGCGATCAGCCCCTGTGTTTTGTTAAATGAAAATTTGGATCTTGTGTTTTACAAAATGGATCAAAATAGTACCCTAAACCTGATTTTGGTCAAAATATTTTCAATTATAAGATCAATTCTCGGGTCGTTAGTGACGCGATAGGTTCGGAGAAGTGGAGAAAGTGGTCGAGGAGCTGAGAATGAAATATTATGTTGACCCTTGTTTTGGTCAACTGACACGGAGTCAAAACGCTTGATGTAGATAGATGTGTTGGAATGAATATAATGACAAAAACAGTAAAGAACACAAGCAATTATAGTGGTTCGGCCCCAGGAAATGGTAATGACCTACGTCCACTTAAGTTATTATTGATATGAGATCTCAAAGGTGTGATCAAAGAACTAGGGTTCTCTGAGTTTCACAAACCTGAGAGGGATAAGCAATATAATTCTAATACAATAGCTCTAATTTTCTCGTAAAGCATAAACTAAGCATCATCCAAAAAGTCCTTTCCCTTGAGCTATCTTTCTCTATTTATAGGCTCAATGAGGATTACATGAATCAGTTACAGATATTTTCTCCTAAATAATCGGATACTTAGGAAATCATGGGAGACAATCTCGGATATGATCATAACTACATAAGATTTTCTCCAAATATATCGAGTATACGACCAAGCTGGTCGTATATAACGTTCAAGCGTTGCGTCATGGAAATCTCTCTGGTCGATGGTCGAACAGGACTTCCGCCAGGTGTCAGCCACGTGTTGAAAACGCCTGCCACATCACCCATACCTGTTTGTTGGATAACATTTGCCTCTTAAGTTTGTTTAGTGCGACCAGCAATAAATAAAATTTAGGAAAACAACTGTTCATATGCCCCACGAAATCTGTCAGAGCCCTCGTGCGTTTTTGAAAACCGTGACCTAATTATGTCTAATCAAGCCTTTCCAGTTTTCAAGAAACCATTTTGACGGCTTATACACTCCCCCACGCTTCGAAAAAGGGAAAGTCATGATTGCCACTTTTTGTTACACTTCAGCCTCTATAAGTAATCTCCTCATCTCCCTTATAATCTTTTACTCACCATTTTCTACCAAGAACACTCAAGAACTTTACTCCGGAGCCCAGAATTTCGAAAATTTCAGATGCACTGCTGAGGATCTTTCAAACTCAAAGCTTTCATTTTTCTGAATCTCCAACCTTTGCTCAGGTAATTTCTTAGTCTTTTAAACTCTTCGTGATGCCATGCATGCTGCTACTATGCTCTGAAATTTTTTGCGTTCTTGAATAGAATTTTGTGAGGATTTTGTATAAACTGTTTGATGCGTGATAGGGTAGTGTATTTGTACTTTATATAAGTTAGGAGTTAGTTTGATAGTAAGGATCATAGATTTAGGGCGTAAAATCGACGTAAAAATTCGATTTTTAGGCTAGTTGAAAAACTGGGTTTTTCCCGCCCCTTAGGAGTTGAAAAAGCTTCTTTTCAGAAAACATTTTACTTTCCTTTTTGATCCGTTTTTCAAAATGCTAGCGTAAAATTTAGTGTTTGGTTAGAATGCTGCTGATCGATAGACGCGAGCAACGTTATCCCAACTTCCCACATAAATTCCCAGGCTATGCGTCTTATCTCCTCCTTTGTCTGTTTGCAGTTCATATGCAAGACCCTTGGGGAGGAGAAAGACCCATTGAAGACGACCTCCTAGCTCAGCTGCTTGAAGGTGAAGAACGTCCTTCTACTTTGATACCAGACATTCCTTTCTCTCACCTTAACCTAAATACTTCTTCAGTTCCAACCCAAAAAATGGCTCGTACCAAAACTAAAGCTTGAAAAAGAAAAACTCCCAACAACTCCTGCCAGCCTACTGCTGACGCCCCCTCGCCCAGTGGTCGAGGCAAAAATATTCTAGATGCCAATGTGCAAAGGCATGCCTGTCCTCGACATGCTACTCAACCGAGTGTCGAGTGGCATGTTGTCCCTAAGAGTAGAGTGACGATCAGGATGATCGCCAACTATTTAAATAAATACAAACTGATAGGGGTGACCCTGGTCAAACCTAACCTCGACCAAAGGGCTAATCTGCCTGGGGGTGCTTACAGCGCCTGGTCGCGGTTCCACATTGAGGCAGGTTCCACGTTGCCTCTTCACTCATTCTTTCAGGGGGTGGCAAACTACTTCGGAGTTGCCCCCTTCCAAATCACCCCGAACGGTTATAGAATGCTCGCTGCACTCTATATCCTGTATAGCCAGAAAAATTGGCCCGCCCCGTCGCCACATGAGGTCAACTTCCTATTTGACCTTAAATCTAACCCCAACCAAGAAGGCACGGGGTTTTTCCAATTTTGCCATCAGAAAACTGGGCGCACTTTCCTGACTGACACTACCCATATCTCCAATGTGGGGAGGTATCACCAGGAGTATTTCCTTACGCCCGACCTGGTCGCTGACAACTTGGCTTTCACCCGAGGAGGTAAAAACTCTCACGTCGCTAGCTTCTACACTTGGTGTTTTTTTTCCACAATGTCTTGAATTTTCAATGTGTTTCAGGCCCATGGTTGCGAACAATCCCAACTCCAAGGATGGAGTCAAGGGCGGCATTCTTAGCCAGCATGCCGAATGCTGATAAGAGTGTCAAAAATTTAGTTACGAAAGCTAACCTTAGGTTGGCCGGCCTCTGGAATCCCCAACCAGCGACGAGTGGACCTTCGGCGGAAGACGCCCACACTGAAGTGGAACCCAAGCAGCAGCCTCAAGCGTCTCCTCCGCGGAGGAGAACAATTGGGGTTACAATTAGGGAACCTGCCACCACTCACCGAACGGAGAGGCCCTTGGCTCCTAAGGGAAAAGGAAAACAAAAGGTTGCTGAGCCTACCGAACTCTCTGACGACTCTTCAGATGATAACGGTATATTAACCTCGCTTTTAAACCATTTGTCAATTCCCTGTCATCTATTCGATGGGGATGGCAACTTTAAGAATGCTCCCTCCTTAAATTCAGATTTCTTCCAGGCAGTAGGTAGTTCAGTAAATAATGTAGCGACCAATAGTTGTAGTGCGGGTACTTTACTTGTAATCCTTTTACTTTCATTCTTTTACCATGCGCGACTATTTAGTCTTACTGTTCGCGTTGTTTCATTTTGTGCAGATATGGACTCCGATGACGTCTTTGAGCACTACAAGGCTGCTGCTACTTCTTCTGGCCAGAAGAAAGATAACAAGAGGGCTCGAGGGGAGAGCAGCAAGACTCCCTCGAAGAAGGCTCGAACTGATGATCCTTCAACCACTACCCCTTCGAAGGAGAACTCACCTCCTCCACCATCCTCCGAGCAGCCAGCCTCCACTCCTGCCGACCAACAGCCTTCTCCTAAGGCTCCTAGTAGGGAGGCACTGAACACCCAGCACGAAGGCTCCCTGCCTAGCCTCGTGGTTAGCTCTGCTAGGGAGAGGATATACAAACTATCCAAGCATAAACGCAGCCAGGCAGCTATTACTGACACCACCTCTATGGAGGCAGACCAAGTCCTCAATATAGGGCTGAATGAGATAGTTAGCGTAAGTCAATTCCTACTGCTGTAACATTTATCTTTGATTTCCCTTCTTTACTTCATACATCCTTTTCTATCTATTTTCAGGGGCTGCTGACTCTAACTGCTGGTTGGCGCCGTACTGGGGCGCTGGTGTCTCGGGGAAGAAACTTTGGTTCCAGGCTTGCCGAGACTAAGCAAGCACTTGAGGCTGCAAACATCGAGCTAGCTAAATAGAATGGCGAGCTGCGCGAGGAGAAGACGGAGTTGTCCAGGCAGAAAGAGAAACTGCTCGAGGACAAAGATAATCTGACTCAAGAGCTGCTGGCTACCCGGGACACCTTGAAGAAAGCCAACGAGACCAAGGAAAAATTCAAGGAAAGCGCCAAGCTCAACTACCAAGAATCTGTGCAGCTCGAGCTTGATCTAGTTGCCAGCAGGCAGGAGGCGGAGGAGCTTGGACAACGAGTGCGGGAGCTCGAGGAGGCCGGGGCCAAGGATTTGAAGAAGTACAAGGAGGCCACTCATCTATGCTTCTACGAATTCTGGAAGCATAACCAAGAGGCTAACTTCAACTACCTGTCTGAACGCTTGAAGAGGACTCTGATGGCGCAGAGCGCCATCCGGCTGGAAGAAGAAGAAAAGGCCAAAGTGCCTGCCTCTCCAGAGATCTCCCTGGCAGGGGGGATTGATGATGCATATGCTGAAGCCGACCCTTCCGCCGACCAAGGCACTCCTCAAGACCCTCAGGACCCTCCAGCTCCTTAAAAATTATTTTTCTTTTATCTCAACTATACGACCCACAGGTCGTACCATAAAGACAATTTACTTTTATTGCTGCAAGGGCAGCCATTTTACTTTTATTTGAACAGTTACATCCGAGCAGTACTGTTCGCGGTGTAAAAGAATTCTTTTTGATATTATAATATTTTCTCTTTATTATAATATATGTTCGCATGACCGAACCTAGCATAGTACTTTCACTTGATTTAACAAAATATAAATTTTGAAAAATACTCTAAGTACCGTAGCATGCTTTCACTTATTTTGTTCGTGTGTTTACATACCTCTTGGTATGCTTTGCTATCGGTGTACCTTATATGCCCCCCAAGTGACTGAGGAGCTTTAGGTCCTTGGTCACTTGCCTTGACCACGACCTGTACAAACATTGATGCTCGGTATAACTTGTAAGAATTAGATTACAGCAAAACAACACACGTAGTGAACAAATACTTGTAAAAAAAAAATACAAAGGTTGGCAAGAATGAATGGCTGCGCACAGTCCTTTATAGTTCTCGTATTAAAATGGACTAAACATGTCTTTACGAGTGATCTTTAAAAGATCTTACACTTATAAGCGATCAATCATATAACATGACTAACCCTTTTTCAAAACTTGTAAAAAGTAAAAATTAATACAAGCCAGTTCTTTAAGAAGGACTGTTTATTGATAATACTTGCACAGGTGTTCTCCATTCCAATATCGCGGAACGAGAGATCTCCATTTAAGCGTGCAAGTTTGTATGTGCTTGGGTGAAGGACTTCTTCTGTAACGCCCTGGCTACCCCAGAACAGTTACGGAGAACGGTGAACCGGAAATTTGACTCGCTACCCGAGTCCTTTGGTTAAAAACGTGATCTAAGTGTTATTATCAGGTTAAGGTGGAAAACCAGTAAAAAGGAAAGGGGACATTTTATTAAGTAAATAAACTGCTCATGAGCCTTTTAAAATGTTTACAAGTAGTTCGTAATACAAAAGAGTCGCTACAGTTCCAAATTTACAAACTCCGCCGGCCTAAGCGGCAAAAATAGGGTAAACCCCTAGTTCCTCTGAGAACTCCTTGACCGTGGCGGTCAAGCGGCCCTGTATGTACATCACACCGCCCAAGCTCTCCACTCAAGGCTGGCCAAGCTTTTCCTTTCCTTTACCTGCACCATATAGCACCCATGAGCCAAGGCCCAGCAAGAAAACACAATAGAATACGATATAATATCAACAACGATCATAATAATCATCTGGGACTGTCAGTCCAACGAATAGGTGACAATAGCCAAAAGTCACAGTGATGAGCATCGCTCCCTCGAGCCATGTGACGATAGGGTCACCAGGGCTTAATCGATAAATGTTTCGTTCATAAGTTTGTTCAGGACAGGTGCATGGTGATTGGTCACCACTATAACCTTCCTCACAACTCTAGAGTTGAAACTATGGACAACGTCCCTTAGCCACGTGACAAACGGTCACCGGGGTCATATACCTTGGCTATAGTCATCTGGTCGTAGACCAGGCAAGCGCTTATAAGTTCTTCGACCTTAGGGTCGGTCCCGCATTAATGCCATAGAGCCATTCAATGCGTGATCATCGACTTTAAAGTCGGTCCCTGACTAGTCAGTGTCTTAAACAGGTAATCAGCATTCATTAGCATTTAATATGCAATCCACGTTCACATATATCAACCAACAAGCCTCAATATCAAACCATGCGTGTCATATACCTGTACAGGGTGCAACTGTATCCATACACTGTTTTCTTACCTCAAGTTCGAGCGAGAAGTATGATAAAGACGACCCCTGAGAACGATCGGTCTTTTAGTTCCTTAGCGGTCACCTAATCACAACCAATTATAACCTCCATTAATGAGAATCCACAATAATAGGGTCTTAACCTAAGCACCACCCTCGGGACCTCAAAACATGCCCACACGGTGAGTAGAATCGATCCCGGGCCTTAAGGATTGAAACCCCAAGTCAAAAACCCTTAAAAACACTCAAAACGGGGTTTGGAAGGAACAGGGTAGCGCTACAGCGCTCAACCCCTAGCGCTACAGCGCTAAACTCAGAACCTCCCAAAAGCCAAAAAGCCTCCTGAGGAGCGCTGGAAGTGTGCGAGTGAGGACAAAGCACGCTGGAAAGACTTGTCTTGGTTTGTAGGGCCAGTCGTCATTCCAAAAAGCAGCCATAGTGACGTGGGGCGTCACATCTTCAATCTGGTAAGGTCCTTCCCAGTTTGGTCCGAGTACTCCAGCAGCTGGGTCGCGGGTGTTTAAGAAAACTCGTCGAAGTACTAGGTCTCCAATGCTGAACTTTCTTTCTTTTACTTTTGAGTTAAAATACCGGGCGACTTTTTGCTGATACGCAGCTACTCGGAGTTGGGATTTTTCTCGTTTTTCCTCAAGCGAGTCTAGGGACTCCATCAACAGTTGGCTATTCTGGTCTTGGTCGTATGTGATTCTTCGATGTGAGGGTGGATCTAACTCGACTGGCAACATGGCCTCATACCTGTATGCTAAGGAAAACGGGGTATGACCTGTTATTGTTCGATGAGAAGTTCTATACGACCAGAGTACTTCAGGTAGCTGTTCTGGCCATGCCCCTTTAGCTTCCTCAAGTCTTTTCTTCAGGGTATCCTTTAGTGTCTTATTTACCGCTTCGACCTGCCCATTGGCTTGTGGGTGCGCGACTGAAGAAAAGCTTTTGATGATTCCATGCCTTTTGCAGAAGTCTGTGAATAGGTCACTGTCAAATTGGGTGTCGTTATCTGAGACGATCTTTCGGGGCAATCCATATCGACAAACAATGTTCTTGATGACAAAGTAAAGCACCTTCCTTGTCATTATGGTAGTGAGTGGCTCAACTTCGACCCATTTGGTGAAGTAATCGACTGCTACAACCGCGTATTTTACTCCACCTTTTCCTGTTGGCAAGGATCCAATTAAATCGATACCCCATACTGCGAAGGGCCATGGACTTTGCATCTGTTTCAACTCATTTGGAGCTGCGCATGGGATCTTGGAAAACCTCTGACACTTATCACATTTTCACACAAACTCCATTGAGTCTTCGTTCATAGTCGGCCAGAAATAACCCTGCCTCAGAATCTTCTTCGATAAGCTCTGCCCCCCAGCGTGATCCCCACAAAAGCCTTCATGTACCTCCTTCATCAGCTCTTTAGCCTTTTCTGGTGTAATGCATTTGAGCAATGGCATGGAGTATCCTCTTCGGTACAGAACACCGTCGACTAGTATGTACCTAGTAGCCTGTCTCTGCAGAGTCCTTGCTTTGTTTCTATCTGCTGGTAGTACACCATTCATGAGATACTCCAAGTACGGTGCCATCCATGTATCTTCTAACCGGATCTCCATATTTTCTTCATCTGCTCGTATGCTCGGCTCGCGTAGCCGTTCAACTGGCACTATATTTAAAGTGTCAGCATCCTTAGCGCTCGCGAGGTGCACTGCTTCCCGCAAGGTGCGGGCCTCCACAGATGGCGAGTAAAGTGCCAGCTACGGGATCAGGCTGCAAAGGTGGCGAGCGTTGGCGTGCAGGCGCCTGCTCGTTGCCACCTGGAGCCTCTCGTTGGGAAGTTCCCGAGGCCCATACGTATCTCCTCAAGTGTCCTTGTCTAATAAGGGACTCGATTTCGTCTTTCAGCTGGTTGCACTCGTTTGTATCGTGTCCGTAGTCGTTATGATAACGACAGAACTTGGTAGTATCTCTCTTCAAAATATCCTTTTGAATGGGAGCGGGTCTTTTGTAAGGCACACTAGAACTCGTGGCCTGATATACCTCTCCTTGAGACTCGACAAGGGCAGTGTAGTTAGTGAACCGTGGTTCATAACGATTTCCCTTAGCGCGTTTGTTTTCAGAGGTGGAAGGTTCATTATGGGACCACTACCCCCCCATTCTTGCCATTGTCGTTCCCGTTGTCGTTGGGTTTTGACCCTTTGGCGGCTTTGGCGGGATCGGCAATCCCCTTATCTTTGCCTGGGGGCTTTCCCTTGCTAGCGATGGCATCTTCGAGCTTGATGTACCGATCAGCCCGATCCAAGAATTCTTGAGTAGTCTTAACTCCATGCTTTCTGAGGCTACTCCACAAAGGCGTACGACGCCTAACTCCTGCAGTTAGGGCCATCATCTTGCCCTCATCTCCCATGGTCTTAGCTCCAGCCGCTGCTCGCATGAAGCGCTGGACATAATCCTTCACTGACTCTCCTTCTTGCTGGCGTATCTCCACCAGCTGATTTGCCTCAGTTGGGTGCACACGACCCGCATAGAATTGTCCGTAAAATTCATTTACGAACATCTCCCAAGAAACAATACTTGCAAGAGGGAATTTGAAAAACCACTCCTGTGCAGCATCAGAAAGTGTTGCAGGAAAGATCTTGCACCGAGCATCTTCGGACACCTTATGAATGTCCATCTGTATCTCAAATTTGTTAACATGAGATACCGGGTCACCATACCCATCAAAGTTTGGAAGCGTGGGCATCTTAAACTTGCTGGGAGTTTCTTCCACAGCTATCCTTTGAACGAAAGGAGTGCCCCTTCTCCTGTCGTACTCGATATGAGACGTCCTTCCCCCGACCAGCTGTTGCACTGCCTGGTTCAGGGCGTCTATTTGGGCTTGCACGGCGTCAGGAATCGCTGGGGCCTCTACTGCTGGGGGAATGTACTCATCGTGTCGTTCCCGGCGGTCGTTGAGTACATCTCTTAAGTCTTCGTCTCTTCGTCGTTGCTCGCTTGCTCCGAGCCGGTTAAAGACGTTATTTTGTCGGGGCTGCCCTCAGTGTTACGTCTCTCTGGTTGGTCTTCCCTAGGTGGTGGGCTTCTGCCCCCACCTCTGTAATGCCCTGAATTTCCTAATAAGGTTTAGGACCTTGATTAGGAGGCCGGGAGGGCCATAATTTCTTTATTATGCTATTTAATGATAATATGCATGTTTAGGTGTATTAAATATGCATGTAAACCCATTTGTGATTAATTGGGCGATTTTCATATTTTGGCCATTTCGGGCATTTTTGGCATATATGTGAAATGGGCGTGGTGCTTTGTTATTACTTGGTTATGCCAGGGTTACCCAGCGCAAGACGATCCTAGGAGGTAAGTTAATGGGAAAGTCACAACGGGATTTAAGCTTGACTTGGAGTAAGTCAAGGGGTATTTAGAGCATTACCGGGTTATTGGGTAATGGGAATTAATATTTGGTGATAAATTGGGAGTTAGTAGATCAGGGGGAAATTCTGGAAGTTTTGACTATAATGTCCCCAGGGGTGTTTTCGGGACCCCGAGCATTAGGTTGTATTGGAAGCTACTTAAGCTTGAAGTAACCTTTTAAGAAAATAAAAAGAACGTTATGTACGTTCTCTCTCCCTAAAAGTTCCTTTTTCGTCTCCCGATCGCGTTTTCAAAGATAACTTAGTTCTAGGACTCGGATTCAAGCGAGGATCGAGGCATAGCAATTCTAAGGAGAATTAGAAGCTTATTAGCCGGAGGATTTAGTTGGAAACAACTCAATCGGAGGTAATTCAAGTTTAAGTTTTAAGTTTTTAAAAGTTTTTAAGCTTGAATTGGATTTTGTGAATCGTTGAGTTTTTAGTTCGTTTGAGCCTCGGGTTTTGGTGGTCTTGGACTATTGGGGAGTTTGAGAACTTTGATTTGATGATTTGGGAATGTTTAGACATGTTTTTGGGAGGTTTTAAAAGGTTAAAAACGAAGAAAAATGGCTGCCCCGAAGTTGGGTCGCGGCCCTGTTCTTGGGCGCTGCGGCCCTTGCTCGATGAAGCAGGTGCCCTGTTTTGTTCTTGCTGGGCGCCGCGGCCCTTGCTTCAGGTTGTGCTGGGGGCCGCGGTTCAAGGTTCCAGGGTCGCGGCTCAGGCAGGCTTTTGAGGCCGTTTGGGTGTTTTGACCCCGGGAACATGGTTTTAGGCCTCGGGATCATTCCTACTACCCGGATTAGTGAGGAATGATGTCTTGGAGGCTAAGTTTTAGTTCGAAGATTGGTTTTAGAACTTGGACTCATTGGATCACCATTTGTGGTTGTGACTAGGTTATCACTAGAGGCTTGGAATCAGAATCGTGCTTGTGGCTCATTTGTTGGTAACCTGTGCTTGGACCCAAGGTAAGAAAACTGCACTCCATGTGTGACATGCATGGCTATTATTGATGCATGTTGGATGTTTAAATGTAAACATTGATAGCATAATGAATGCTTGGCAATTTTTCCCATTTGCATATGATTATTATTGAGGCATGCTGGATGATTAAGTGTGATGCATGTGATGCACGAGAAACATGTGACTAGGGCATGCCATGGATATCAAATATGAGATTGGTCAGAGCTTGAGTCTCTGTGTTTGTGCATGATCATTATTATGCTCGCAATTGTTAAGTAAGCATGTTGAATGCCTCATCTTTGGATGTGTGACATATGATATATGTTTAGTAGCAATGCTTACTTGTGCATGGTACTGACTCATTAGTCAGAATTGGCAAAGGTGTTAGTATCAACTGTGAAGCTGTGACTTATTAGTCAGGTTCGGCAGTGGTACTGGGCACTGGTCACATTGCGCTGACTCATTAGTCAGGACGGCCTTAGCGTGTTCCACGCAAGCCAACAAATATTAGATCTAATCGACTTTCTGCATTGAATGACTCAAATGAGCATTAATGCCGGACCGACCTCAAGGTCGATGAATACTAAAAAGCGCTTGT
The DNA here is from genome assembly GCF_963169125.1 of Humulus lupulus. Lineage (NCBI taxonomy): Eukaryota > Viridiplantae > Streptophyta > Magnoliopsida > Rosales > Cannabaceae > Humulus > Humulus lupulus. The sequence continues at coordinate 138,032,046 of NC_084801.1, read as the reverse complement.
CTAGCCAAGGGCTAGCCATTTAGAGCTAGGGCCAGCGAGCCCCGTGACTGTTATGTCACATGGCTATGGGCACCGGCCCCACAGTGACATGCTTGTCAATCACTCATCTGATAAGAGCCATTGCAGGAGAGCCCAGGTAACGGTGTCGTTACCCGGCTATGGGCACTGAGGCCCTAGTGACTTGTTTGTCAGTCACTCAGTAGGGTTTACCAGAACCTCAAGTGATATTCACTCATCTGATCAGAGCTATGAGCTCTGTATGATCATTTTGATCATCATATGCATGGCTTTGGGTGTTGAGCCCCGTAGTGACTTGCTTGTTGGTCACTCAGCATGGTTTACCAGAACCTCAAGTGTTGAGATACTCATCTGATTAGGATTGACTTGATAGTCCTCCAATCAGAAGGGCAGGATTTCTTATCCTGGATACCCCAGCATTGGTTTGAATTCATTTGCATGCTTGAATAAAGCTATGTTTGCTAGGCATGCCAGATATGATTTGATATCATGATATGACTGTTCATGAGCATATGAGTTTTCTTGCTGGGCTTCGGCTCACGGATCCTTTGTTGTGCAGGTAAAGGCAAAAGGAAGCTGGACCATCCTTGAGTTGGAGAGCTTAGGTGATGACGTGTACATATGCAGCTGCTCGACCAATACTTGGGCGAGGTTTGAAAGAGGAACTAGGGTTAAACCCAGTTTTGCCGCTTAGAACGGCCTGTTGTAAATATTTTATTGTAATAGACTCTGAAATTATATTTTTGGGATCCCAATGCATACAATAAACGTTCTAGTGAAACGTTATATCTTAACCAAAATGTTTAATCCCTAAACCGCTAATCATACTTAGTTACACGTTTATGGCCAAACGACTCGATTAGCGAGTTTAGCACTGTTTGCAACGTGCACTGTAGCAGTCCCTGGAGTTGGGGCGTTACAACCTCTTTCTTCATTTCGCCGACCAGCATTTCCTCTGCCTGAGTCAGCCTCATTATAACCATGTCCATCTTTAAACCTTGATTGGCTATGATGGGACCGACTGTCCCCTCGGTTGCCTCCTCGGGCTGGAACTTTCCGAGTGTTAGAGGATGGCCTGCGTTGGTCGGTAGGTCCCCGTGCATTATCATGTTGTGGGGGGCTCCGGACCGCAGAGCTTATCTCTGAGTTTCTTCTATTGCCAGAAGGACGCTGCCCCCTGCTCGGTGGATTCGGCTCTTCGCCCCTATGGCGTCTAGGACTATGGGGCTGCTGCCCGGCCCTATTCTACCTCGGCTGTGGGGGATTGCCTCGACCAGCCTGGGACGGAGGCTGCGCTTCAGGATCCCTTGGTGGGACATCATCCTGAGGCATTGGCGACTGCTCGGGCCTTTGGGGGCTCGACGGCTGGATCGGAGGGCTAGGATTGGGACCCCTTTGGGGTGGCCCGTTTGCGGGTTGATCAGGCTGTGAGGCAGGTGCAGCCTGATTCCTAGCCAACTGCAGGGCTGCTTTGAGGGCTGCCATGGCCTCCCTCTGACGACGGTCCATCTCCGCCTGTCTTTCACTCAGTTCCTAGCGCTGTCGCTCAATCTCTTGTTGCTGTCGCGCCATAATCTCCGCAGCACTTTCTTGGCTGGCCCTCAGATTGGCCAGTTCATCCTGCAATACCCCCAGGGTATTTCTCAGCGTCTCGGAATCCAGTTCCTCCTCGTCAAAATCCAAATGTGGCTCATTTTCAAACATGTTTGGGGGACGAGGCGGTTGAGATGGTGCAGCGCCAGCCGCCTGCCCAATCTTCTTTGTTGTTTTCACCATTACTGCTTTCAACAATTTCGTATCAAGCTCTCAATGAAAGCACCAGGACGTTGACCCTTGTTTTGGTCAACTGACACGGAGTCAAAACGCTTGATGTAGATAGATGTGTTGGAATGAATATAATGACAAAAACAGTAAAGAACACAAGCAATTATAGTGGTTCGGCCCTAGGAAATGGTAATGACCTACGTCCACTTAAGTTATTATTGATATGAGATCTCAAAGGTGTGATCAAAGAACTAGGGTTCTCTGAGTTTCACAAACCTGAGAGGGATAAGCAATATAATTCTAATACAATAGCTCTAATTTTCTCGTAAAGCATAAACTAAGCATCATCCAAAAAGTCCTTTCCCTTGAGCTATCTTTCTCTATTTATAGGCTCAATGAGGATTACATGAATCAGTTACAGATATTTTCTCCTAAATAATCGGATACTTAGGAAATCATGGGAGACAATCTCGGATATGATCATAACTACATAAGATTTTCTCCAAATATATTGAGTATACGACCAAGCTGGTCGTATATAACGTTCAAGCGTTGCGCCATGGAAATCTCTCTGGTCGATGGTCGAACAGGACTTCCGCCAGGTGTCAGCCATGTGTTGAAAACGCCTGCCACGTCACCCATACCTGTTTGTTGGATAACATATTATATTTGAAATTTATTTGACCAAAATTGGGTATAAGGTACTATTTTGATCCATTTTGTAAACACACAAGGTTTGAATTGTCATTTAATATAACACAGGGGCCGATCACGTATTTGGGAAAAATACAAGGGACAAAATTGTATTTTTCCCTTTTAAAAACCTGAAACTAAATAAAAAAAAATCAAAAAATCAAATCTTTCTTTCTTCTTCATCTTCCTCCATCTTCTTCTTTTGTAGGTACCTTGATTGTGTCTAAATCTTCCCCGGCCCAACATCTTCATCCTCGCGCCGCCCAAGCATGCCTTCATCCTCACATTGCCCTTGCCCCAAGCATCGTCGTCCCTGTCTGCTCCAAATTCGGCCAACGAGAGATATAATAGATCTCGGTCATTCTCGTCATCTCCAAGTCTCCACGCCCAACCCCTATGATGTTCCTTTCCACCCAATCGTCCATGCTAGTCCGTTCAACATTTTCAACATGAGCAAGTGAAAGAATGAGATGAAGACAGTGAAGGGTTTTTGGTAACAAAGCAACAAATCAACGGGCAAGAGAATCACTGAGCTGATGGTGGGTGCAACGATTTCAGATCTGGATGTCCATGGCACGTGTTTATTCTTAAAAAATTCTCATTTTGTTGGATGTGTTTCAAATTTGGTTGTTGGATGTTGATTTCATATCTATATTTTTCATTCATGTGTTGTAGCTATCAGATGCGAACCTGGACTGTATATTGTATATGCTTATGGGTTTTTGTTCAAACAATTATGGGTGAAATTTGTTCAAACAATCATAAACTATTATTGTATCAATGTTGAATTTGGGTTATGTTTTGGTGAATTTCTAGGTTTTGAATATGAGGTTTGAGGATGAACTTAGTTCATGTCTTGTTTTTATTATTTGGTTTGAATCCGGGTTAGAAGGATGAACACAAACATTTTCATTTTAATTATTTTATTTGATTTTAATTTTAATTTTGTTTTTCATTAGATTTTGATTATTTTAGTTAATGTTATAAGTTAATTATTGAATTTAGGTTTTAAGTTTAGTATTTAGGTTTAAAATTAAATTTTTGTTTATGATAATTATATTTAAAGTTATAATTTATTAAAATGTAATTTTTTAAATTTTATATTAATTAATTATAAAAAAAATATGGGCATTTTAGTCATATTGAAAATTATTTGACCAAAATCGAGGTCAGAGTATCATTTTGTTCCATTTTACAAAACACAAGGTTTATATTATCATTTAACAAAACACAGGGACCGATCGAGTATTTTGGCAAAACATATGTGCCAAATTGGTATTTTCCCTAATATATCTCTTCTATATAAAAAGTGTCTAGATAACAGAAATTATTGATTTTAAAGAATTTTTATTTTTTTCCATTAACTTTAACGAAATATTCTTATATTTAACAGAATATTCGTATATTTAACGGTAAATTGTAAACCTGACTTAAACTTAAATAAATAAACAAATTAAAAAAGAAATATTTTTGAGATAATTTACAATGATAATTATTTTTAAAAAATAAAATCATATATTTCATGACTTAAATAAAATTTAATTAAACTTAAATATATTATATTTAACATATAATATATAATATTTTGTTATCACCAAATTCAAAAACTAGAATAAACATCAACTTGAACAAAAATAAATAAATGAATGAATTAAAATATAATATTTTAAAGATATTTTATGATAATTTAAATAATTAAATCATATTTATTTAAAAATAATAAAAACATACATATCATTTGTTTTATCTTATTAATTTGTGTGATAGTTTATTTTTTATCAAGTAATTTGAGCTATTTTCTTCATCAAATTCACCAAAGGACATTGTAAGATACATTAGAAACTAAAAATAATTTATGCATGTATACTACTGTCTACATTATAACTTTTTATATTCTTATTTTATTTCTATTATTAATTTTTTAAAATATTATTGTATTTTACATATATATCATGTACCCATTTAAATATATATCTACGTCAACGTTGTATTTATATATTATATATGTAGAAATTATTAATAAATATTTATATATACCATATAAAACTATAACTCATTTTACTATATATATTAAAAAAAATAATAAACCAACTTTTATTAAAATTATAGACAATATTTATAACTTTAAAACTAAACAAATGTATATTGCAAGTTGTTTCTACCTAATATCAACTAAAAATATCTATAATAATAAAAAAATCTGTCTAACCATATTTTTAACACAAAGTACAAAAGCTCATTTTTAAAAATAAAAATTCCAAACACATAATTAACTAAAATACAAATTTTGAAATAGTGTAAACCCTTGTACAAAATATAACTTTTTATATACATAATTTAAACATTTTATAGAGAATTTTTTAACATATTGACAAAATATGGGGTTCAAAAGTAAAATTTTAAAAAGAAGAAATCAAAATAAATAATCAGTCAAAATACAAAGTTTAAATAGTCTATCTATTCTTCAAAACGCAATGCCCTTTTATTTGGGAGGGATTTTTAGAATCAATGGAAAGTGTAGGAGGGAAAGAGGTTGTTGACGAGCTTGTTTTGAAAGAGAGAAAGTGGAAGGGAGAATAGAGATTGAGAGGGGCGAAGCCTCCCTCGAAATAATCCCAAATCAATTCTTCAAAAAAAAAGACAAAATTATATATATCTTTGATTAAAAAGTAAACATCCATTATTATATATAATTTACTAATTTGGCATTTAAATTTTAAATCTACCCCTCACTACCAAACAATATTAATGAATCCAATTATTCTCTCCATTGTTTCAATACCTTTTTTGCCAAACAATAAATAAATGTTCATTTTTTTTAAATAAAAAAAATCTAAACAAGTAGACAAAAATAACTTTTATACAAAAAAATAAATTTGACTTTTTATAAAGAACTACGCAAAGCTATTAGATAAAAAAAAACATGCATGTAACAAATCCATGTAATAAATTGTTTGAATTTTATTTTTAGCATTGTAAATCATTCAAATCATAAAAGTTCTAACGTGTCCATAAGGAGAGTGTTGTATTAGGAAAAGAACCCTTTAGTACAAAATCTCCAAAAAAAATTTATATTTTTTAAATATTACAAAACCAACCGAAGTACAGTTATATTTTCTAATTAATATATATATATAATATCTTACATCAAACAATAAAATAGACAACATTACTTAACATATTAATGTTGTATATAGATACACAAATCTAACCCACCCCTAGAGAAAGGCATCTTTGAATTCATTAAATTAATTAGGTTATACATGATATAAACTAGTCATCAAGCAGGCCAAGCAGAGGACCTCATCCGGAAACAGACGGTCTGATTACCGCCCCCACACACTCCACTCCACTTTTTCATCTCAAATATTTCAAGTCATTTGGCAAAATCCCAGACACCATTTCCATAAACCAAATAGATTTAATCTCATAATCAATCATATGTTTTGGTTAAAAATTAATAGTGAATTGGAAAGTATGTTTTGCGTATCAACTCTCCAGTCCAGCAAAGCAAACACAAACACAGACAGACAGCCAAAACAAAGCAACAAAACAAACTTACTTCTCATCTACTTGGGCTTTCTATGGAATTGTACATACAAATACAGCAACTTGAAGCACACAAGTTTGAAATATTGTAAGTATTAAAGGTGATGTCGAATAGCTCAATCAATATATGTTTGTTTTTACCTACAAAGGAAATACGTGAGGGAACAAAGTAGAAAGAGTTGGATGGAATCGGTCAAAGGAAAGCAAACGGTGTCTGGTGTAAAAGAAAATCAACGCACTTATTCTGTGAATAGTAGAGCATTATGCAACTGCCAAAAGTAAAGATTCCAGAAAATAATGCACCACATAGGCATAACCATTCACAGGAATCACCAACGACCACGCATATGCCGCCAACCAAAACCCCTCTTAAAAAGTCATATTAAAGTAGATTCATGGATCCCAGTGCAACAAAATCTCAATAAAAAGATCAAACAAATTTACACACTATTAGAGTAAGAGAATAGGGGGATGAGGCTTGGGCTGCAAGCAAAATTACATGAGATAAGCATGAACAAATGCAGTTGTCACACAGCAAAAACTTTCATGGCTTTTGAAAGCCTATGCTACCTAAAGGTTTAATAGCATCTCATTGATTCATTACAATGCCAAAAAAACAAATGAATTAAGAAGTGACACATGACCAATTCTTTTAACCCATCCTCAACTGGATACAAATCTATTGAGTCCACAACCAAATTGCACACTTCAGAATCAATCCCAAATGTCATTTTAGTCGCAAATGGAAAGTAAACCTACTCAGTAGCTGTCTCAAAGAAAAATGGGATTCAATCATCTCACTTCAACATGAGACAACCAACAAATCACTTCACGCAGCCAAGATATCCAAGTTCACTCAACAGAACAAGAGCTTCCCAGCTAAACCACCAGATGTTTCATAATAATCTAGCAGCTAGCATTTTCCATCAAGCTATCAATTATATAAACTTTGAAGACTGGGGCAAGATATGATAGAGTAACTAAAATATCCAGCACAGGTAACCCAAACCGGCAAATATATATGTACTCAATGTGAGTAGAATTGGTATGGGATGAAGCAAATGCCCATAAAGAAAAGCCAACCCACAATAGCAAAGTTCATCAATAACATATACCTACACTTGTATTTTCTTCCTCTTCTTTTTCACCTATAGGTTTGAAGACATTGAATGATGTAACTATACAAATACTAATTTCACAAAAAAATAATTCTATATCTTTATTAAAATTAGACGCTACACCATTTCATTGTTTAAAGGAGAAAGAAAAAAAAATGTATGCACAGGGAAAAACAAGACAAACACCAATGTGAAAAGGAGAAAATATGTCAGAACTTGTATTTCTAAACTATGTTATTGATAAAAACGCCTGATGACACGTAGATTCCAAAAGTACATAAACAAAACTTCAGTAACTTTTTCTACTACACTCAGAAATGACTACACATTAAAGGTGCAGACGAAAGGGAAGTAGCTTTAAAACCATAGATCATACAATCATCAAACCAGAGAACATAGTCTGCAATCACCAGAACCATAAAAAGCATCTGCGCCCAACAAGCGGTCACAAACCTGAATCAAACATCCATCAACAACTCAATTTATCATTCCATACAATCTTAAAACAGCTAACAAAACACTCATGCAAAAGGCTACCGATGCAACATTCACACTCAAATAAAAAACATGAAGAAAATAACAAAGCATCAAAGAACCTACTTATCAACACATCAAAACTCATTAACTCAAACAACTAGCCCAAGATCATGTAAAAATTAATAGATGAAATTTAGACATCCTCGTCAATATCATGGATGCACATAGGCATGGCAAAGGAAAAGAATCAGCACAGAAACAAAACAACCAACAGAACACATCATATCTACATAACTTATGAAGAAAGAAAAAGAATAGAGACAGAAGAAAAGCAAAACACAACACAATACAACAGATAATCAATATCATGAATTATAATCTTGATAGAAACATTCTTAAACAATCCTTGAGCACAAAACTTGGTAAAACAAAACAGCAAACATGAGGAACTATAGAAGCCATGCAAATGAATTAAATAACTAACGACTTCCATTTAAAAAGTATTTACAACTGCACAAAAAAATATTTTATACCTTCCAAAATCAAATAATTTTCTCAACAACGATTTACAAAACACTGGAAACCAAACAACAACACACTTTTCTGTAGAGATTACAATAGCATTAAAGAGAAGTGAGTACAAACACAGATGTCGGTAACTGCACCTTCATCATTCTTCTATTCAAAACAATTGATAAAAAAGCAAAACACCCAAAGAAAAAACTTAATACAACACAAAAGTACAGTGCTCAGATGAGGATATTTTTAAAAAAAAAAAAAAGAGTAGAGATAACCAAGGAGCACAAGTATAAGAAACCAAAGAGAACAAGAAGTTTTCTTGAAGAGCAATTGAATGAGACTACAAAAGGATTACCAAGACACCAAACCTAAATAGAAATAGAATCCAAAAAACATCTCCAAACCAAAAGGCGGCTTTTTGTCTTTGATATCAATTCTTCATTTCATACACACTAAATAAAAAATAAACTGGTTTACCACATTGACTAAGAAAAGCAGCTCATGTGACTTAAAATGATACATTTGGAAACATCCATCGAATGAAGCTGTGATTGCATAGAGCCAACTTAAGAGACTAAAACCCCAAAACCCATCAAGTTCAAGGGATGAAAAAAAAATAACACATTAATTAAACACATCAAACCTAGTTTGATCAATTATAGCACATCCATAGAACAAGACAGTGCATCAAGTTGAACATCCAAATATAACACATACTGTTACATCATGCATAAACAAAGAGTAATATAACTAAACAAATATCCAAATCCCAGGTAAGAATGTAAACTGACAAGGAGTCAACCACAAAATGCAAAACTTCTAAGCATTCAGATGTTCGGAAAACATGACTCCAAAAATGAAAGACACAGAATACATAAATATGTGAAAGCCGCATACAACTTTACTAGACTGCATGCTAGCAAGAACTATTATATATTAATATAAACAAAATCAAAGAGAGAAGCAACAAAATAAGTCAGCCACACATATTCATTCCAACAAACAAGAACAAAGAAATCCATCATAAAACAGTAACAATAGCAGCACACGAAAGAGAACTCCAAAAAATTACCTTAATAATACGGCGGCGGGTACATTCCTCCTGGGGGACCCCTTGGCAAAGGAGATGTTCCTGATTGCTGATGGTGCTGACCTGGATACGCAGACGAAGATGATAAGCCATAATGTCCACTCTCTGGATACCCACCGGAGGGAACTCCACCTGAGTTTGGAGGCAGTCTGTACATAGAAGAAGCACCACCGCCACCTGCACCACCAGGACCGCCTAATCCACCACCAGCTCCACCTCCAGCACCTCCTAATCCACCATAGCCGGCCGACCCAGGTCCTCCATAACCACTGAAAGGGCCACCATAGCCACTCCCAGAACCACCCAAAGACGACGCCGCTTGATTACCCACTGCAGACATTCCCGGCCCTCCTCCCATTGAAGAGTTCAAAGGATGATGATGACCCATAGACGGCGGCCCAGAAAACCCAGTGTAAGATCCCATTCCCCCGGACCCAGCAAATTGACCCCCAGGTGGAGCCATACCCATCCCATCTCCATGAGCATTCCCTGGGCCACCCACCGAAGACTGAACTCCATCTGGGCCGGAGCCACCCTGCTTCCCTTTCTTCCCATCAATGGCCAATTTACAATTGAGCTGCCGTCCCTCAATGGTCTTCACCGGATCCACAAGCGCCGCCTGTGCTCCCTCCGGAGTCTTATAAACAAACAACGCGTAACCCCTACACTTACCCGTCTGCTTATCAAACCCTAACGGCCCCTCCTCAATCTCACCGTACAAGGCAAAATGCGCCAAAAGTTTATCCGATGCCATTTCGTACGGCACATTGGCGACGTAAATCTTCCTAAGCGAAACATCAGCAACGGAGGCAGTGGTGGTGGTGTTCGACCCAGAATTACCAGCCGCCGCAAGCTGAGTCACCGTCATACGCCCGTCAATCTTCTTACTCGGTTCTTTAAGGGCAAGGAGAGCGCCATCGACATGTCTAAACGTAACAAATCCATAACCCTTACTCTTTCCGGTCGCCTTGTCGAGAATAACAACAGCCTCCTCCAACTCCCCGTAAGCGGAGAAGAGAGCGCGGAGGCCGTCGGTTGTGGTGTCCCAACCAAGACCCCTGATAAAGAGCTTGCGCTGGGCGGTATCGGGATCTGCAATCGAACGAACGGAGTCGAGTACGTCGGGGTGGCGAACCACGGCTTCCTGGAGAATATCAAGGAGTTGGTCGGGAGTGAATCGGTCGATGAGCTTTCGAGCGTCCTCGGGCGAGAGTTTGGAATGGGAGGGGTCGAAGGGGTCTCCTGCTGCGGCTGATACGACGCCGTTCTCCTCCATCTTGCGCTTCTTAGAAGGATCCATTTGAGAAGAATAAGAAGAAGAGGACGCAAATGCTAAACCCTAACCCTAGATTATGAATTTATTTGTGGAGGAGAAGAAAAGAGGGAAAGATTTGTGATATTTTTTAGAGGGAAAAGGCAGTAGCAGTACAGTGGAGTGAAGTTAATGGCGAATCATATATATTTGGGCTTCATCAGAAAAATGGACAGTGGGATATTACTGGACCAGACTGCCCGAAAAAAAAAAAAAAAAAAGGCTTTTTTCTTGTATAGCCATATGAAGAAGAAAAGTTATACAAACACGGTTAGCCGCATTAATTACGGTTGCCTTTTGTAAAATTTTTGTTTTTAAATTTTTTAAACTCAAAAATAAAAATATATATTTTTGTTTCATGTTTTTTTATTTTTATAAAATAAAAATGCTTTTGATAACTATTTTTATTTTCTGTTTTTTTTAAATAAAAATAAAAATGTGTTTGGTAATTTTTATTTTTATTTTTTGTTTAAAAAAATAAAAAACATGTTTGGTAAATCTTTTTTTTTTTGAAATTTTATTTTTTATTTTCATTTTCTAAACTAAAATAAACTTTGCTTCAGCCGAAAGTTTTTCTTTTCCTTAACCTTTATGTCATTTTCACCGTAATTTTATCTTTCAAAAATGCTAATTTTTCTTTTTTTGTGTGTTCTCAGCTCCTTCTTGTTGTTGTTTCTTGAGATTATGAGCTTTTATGGGCATTTTTTATTTTTCTTCTTCTTCTTTTCTTTCTTTAAATATTTAAAGGTGAAGACTTCAAGATTGATATGGTAAAAGCCTAAAGGTCTTATCTCCTTAAAGTATACATATATTTATCACTTTTTTCAGTTCAAGCAAAAAGCTTTATACCATTCTAAAGAAAAGTAGAGTACAAGGTTGTTTCAGGCACTCATCTCTCTCAATATAATTGCCCGAAGGTCTCAATACCTTTGTTTTAAATATAATTGACTAATCTCAGGTTTAATCTCATGATTAAGTACTTTAATCTCATGATTTCAGATAACAAGGAAGATGATTTCAGATAAGAAGCTGTTCAGTTCTGGTGAGGAACCAAACGTGAGTCTGATGCCAATAACTTCTTTGGAGCAATGTCAAAGCTATTTACTTTGTGGGCAAAATGTGTGTACTGATATTTGTCATTTTCTGGACCTTTGATAACTCTCCAAGCCTGTAATGCAACACCAGAATATTTTCATGAGCTTATTTTGAAAGAAAAAGATTCATCTGAGAGGCTGCCACAAACAAAATGAATAAGAAATAATAGAATCGAAGTGTGTCAATCTTCTCCAGCTTTCATTACTCAAATGGAAACACAAAAAGATGCCATTTATAGTACCAAAAGCGAACAACTTACATAAACTTGATAGCATTTTGTCAAAACAAACTTGACAGAATTTTATACAAAAGACAGCCAGAAGTTGGAACTTAGCTTAGGGGGGTGGGGGGAACCCCTAGCGGCAACTAATAATATTTTGAGAATCATCAGCAATATAAACAAAGATATATAAAATATATAGAGAGAGAGGGGAGGAGATTTGGCAAAAGTCGAATAGATAGCAAAGGTGATACAAAAGAAGATATAAAAAAGCTTATGTGCCTCTAACATTAACACTCAACAGGACAAAACAAAAGACAACCTTGTACAAGTGTTTAACCAGTGAACAAACAAACCTCTTTCAATTCAGTGCCAGGAAGTGGCTCCCCTTCCGAATCACATGGTTGATAACTCATTGACTCATTCCATTTCCCAGTCATCAATATTTTTGGTTCCTCACTAGAATTATAATTTCATGATCATATTTTGTGTTTTTTTTTTTGTATGTAACACAATGTGATATTATCAAATTTTATAGAAGTCAATGCTTAGTAATGACATCTTCAATTGTTTCAGGATAGAAATGAGAACTTTGTTGGGCCCAGTATGCCAAATGAAAACAAGCTTAGAAGGGAAGATGATTCAATGACTGAGAAGCAGATGCATAAAAAGTATATGAACTCTACTTCTGAACATGGTCATTTAGGTAGGAATCATTGAAAGGCGAGTGGAACAGATCAAGGACATTGTCATGTTCCTATTCACAGTCGAATTGATTCAGCAAAACAGAAGCAACTTCTTTATAAAAATGCAGTGGCTAAACCTGTAGATAAGGTAGAATCAGGAAAAGGAATTGGTAAAAAGGCGCGTCTCAAGAAAAGGAGAGGTTGCAGTTGCAAAAATATCGATTTTGTCAACTATGATGAGCTCAACAAGATTACTGAAGCAGTACTCTCTGGATACTGTTTCTGGTGATTTGGAACAAAAGGGCTCTGACAACAGGTATTATCACTTCATAAAAGTAACATAATTTTTATTGGCAGCCATGTTTCTGTGTTTAAGAACAGAAATTCATTTGATGCGGCAAGATTTGTGTAATGAATCCAATTGTTAGGGTTGATTCTTCTTAGGGGAGTTAAGAGAGAGAGAGAGCAGAACAGATAAAACCCAAAGCAGCATAAACTATAAACCCAGAAAATAAAGAAGAAATATGTACCTGTGAAGTAAGAATACACTGAGCTTAGCTGAAACCTCAGAGTTGAGACCCAAATCACAGAGAGCAATGAGCCCTGTCAATTATATCGGACAAGAGAAAAAATGAAGGAAAATCACAAACCCTAATCCCAAACAAAATTAGAAAAAGAGATTGAGAAGAAGAAGAAGAAGAAATCATACGAGGGAGACACATGAAAGAGATGGTGTACCTTAAGAAAATTTGGAGAGACCCATGAGAAGCCATTGAAGCTTGAGAGAGGTCTGTGTACACGAGCTTGAGATGGGAGAAAAAAAATTGGTTTAAAATTTTTTTGAAAGTATGAAAATGGTGTTTTCAAAATTTGGTAAATTTTAATTAAAATTAAAAATAAGTTTAAAAAAACTTTAACTTACCGAACATGTTTTTCGGTGATATTATCAAATTTTTTATTATTTAATCAAAAAACTGTTTAAATTTTTTTTACCGAACAGGGCCTACATTTATAAAGTTTGTCAAAAATTTAAACAAAAATAATGTTGATTCTTTAATGAGCTCCTACCAAAGGAAGCTTCTCTCTTCTGAAACCCAAAACCACTAAAACAACCAAAAGAAAACTAGAAAATCTTTTCTATGCCGCCAATCTATCATTAAAATGAAAAACAACCCAACACAACGACTAGAAAACACCTAAACAACATTCAATTCTAATGAAGTTGAGACAAAAACGATTAAGAAATGAAAATAAATTCAATTGTAGAAAAAAATTTCAAAAATTTAATATTAGGTATAGTTTTATGGAACAAATGAGGTACAAGCGGAAACATTAATAACAAGTTTCCAAACAAAGTGGAATCATAATCTCAAGTATGCCGATATTAATATTTTCCCTAAATATTTGAATCAAATCTGATTGTAAACTATTTTACCTATTGCTTACTGATAATTGTCCTTCAAATCTGGTTCTTTTTTGGTTTCTACAATAAACACATACGGAAAAACAACTGAATATTAATTTGCGTTTTTTTTTTGTCTTTACAACAACTGGATATGAAAAAAAACATAATATTAATTATGGGATTTAATACAAAATAAGGATGATATTTTTAATTTTCTTTTTAAATGAAGTTGTCTTGGGGTTGTATTGACGTTGTCGTTGTGGGGTATACCTGTAACGCCTTGGTTACCCCAGAACAGTTACGGTGAATGGTGGACCGGAAATTTGACTCACTACCCGAGTCCTTTGGTAAAAAACGTGCTCTAAGTGTAATTAACAGGTTAAGGTATAAAACCAATAAAAAGGAAATGGATATTTTCATTACAAACTGCTCTACAGAGCTAATCAAAACATTTGCAAGTTGTTCTCAGTACAAAATGGTCATTACTGCTTTAAATTTACAATCATGCCGACCTAAGCGGCAAAAATAGGGTAAACCCCCTAGTTCCTCTGAGAACTCCTTGGCCGTGGTGGACAAGCGGCCGCATATATACACATCACCACCTAAGCTCTCCACTCAAGGCTAGGTGAGCTTTTCTTTTCCTTTACCTGCACCACATAGCACCCATGAGCTAAAGCCCAGCAAGAAAACATAACACTATACATAAGCATTATCAAATTATTATCATTATAATCACACTGAGCATAAAGCTTTCAAACAAATGAGTGAACATCACATGAGGTCCTGATAAACCATACTGAGTGACTGGCAAGCATGTCACTATCTCAAATGGAAGAGTGGCTACTAGGTAAGCCACTAGCCTTCAACAGGTTCTGGTAAACCATACTGAGTGACTGACAAGCATGTCACTATTTCAAGTGGGAGAGTGGCTGCTAGGTAAGCCACTAGCCTCCAAGCGCTTATTTCATTCATCGACCCTCGGGGTCGGTCTAGCATTAATGCTCTTTGAGTCATTCAATGCTGGTAGTCGATTAGATCTAATCTCTGTTGGCTTGCGTTAACACGCTAAGGCCGTCCTGACTAATAAGTCAGCGCAATGTGACCAGTGCCCAGTACACTGCCGAACCTAACTAATAAGTCACAGCTTCACAGTTGAAACTAGCACCTTTGCCAAATCTGACTAATAAGTCAGTACCATGCACAAGTGATCAACACATGCTAAATATTCCACAATCAATTCATGCCCATATTCATTCAACCACATGCCTCATGAATAACCATGCATGTCACGTGTGGGGTGCAGTTTTCTTACCTCTGGTTCGAGCTATAAATAATATAAGAACGACCCCTGAGAACGATCAACCTTTTGGTCCTTTAGCGGTTACCTGGTCATAACCAATTATGGGATTCCATCAATAAAATGAATAATAAAAGGTTCCCAAACCAAAACCTAACCTCCGGGACCTCAAACACTACTCAACCGGGTAGTAGGTTCAACCCCGAGGCCTAAGGTTTGAATCCCCAAGCTAAAAACACTAATCTGACCAAAATGACCTTAAGGGCTGTGGCCCTCCCCTGCTGCGCCGCAGCGCGCCCTCCAGACAGAGAGGGCCTTCCCTACCAGACGCCAAGGGCCGCGGCACACCACAGCCGCGCCGCGGTGCCCAGCCCAGACCAGCCATAAGGGCTGCACGCACCAGAAATTCTCCCCTGTGTTTTTCCTCTCAAACCAGCCCTTCAAACCAACTCAAAACCTCCTCCAAACACCCATTTTAATCTCTAAACACCACCCATAACTCACCCTCATCAAAACCCAAACTTATCTTCAATCAAAACCTCTTCAAATCCACACTTTCATCAAGAAATCAAAAGCTGAAAACTCAAAACTAAAACAGGGTATAACCAAAAAGTTAATGGATAAAACTTACCTCAAACCTGGAATTAAACCCTCTCTAATGGCTGAACCAAGTCTACAACCTCAGCCCCTTTGATTCCCTAGCTTAATTCCACACTTTGAGCTCAAAAACTCCAAGGAAGAAAAGAGAGGAATGAATGTACGGGAAGGAGAAGGTTCTTGCTCTGTTTATTCTACAACCCTCCAAAGTCATATATATCCAAACCCAAATGACTACCCTAGGTCTTTTAAAGCTTCTAAAACCATTCTAAGGGTAAAATTGGTACTTTCCACTTCCCAATTCCCGCTAATCTCAATATTCTCAAACACCAATAATTCACATCATGTTACCCTTTAATGCACGGTAACACTTTAATCATTAAATACACCCCGAGACTCACCCCGAGCCCCGAGCTTAAGCATGTTATGACCAAACCGATAATTAACATACCATGATCGTCTCATGCCAAATGGCTCGAACAAACCCACATCATAATGTGGTCCCAAAATATATCACCAACATGCATCCAAATAAACAATTTACCCTCAACGGGCCAAATTACCATCACACCCCTGTAATTAGAAATATGGACTCACATGCATGCATTTCACATCATATTATAATATAATCAACATATACATGCATTTTATCAATTAATAACATAATTAAGCAAGTATGGCCCTCCCGACCTACTGTTCACACCGTTAAACCATATTAGGGAATTCGAGGCATTACAATACCTACATCTTAAAAATGGATAATAATATAAATTCCAACATTACAATAGTAATCAAAATTTTCAATTATATAAATTTAAGGGAAATGATGCAATAGCAATCTTGATACATAAAAATGTACATTGGGATGACAACAATAATTACATCAATTTTGAACCTAGTGGGGAATTCATATCAGTGGATTGCAACTATGAAGAGCTACTACAATAACTATTTCGGCATCTACAATGCAACCCCTCATCAACACAGCTGCAACTATAATACCAAATAAAAGAATGAAACCCACCCCTAAATATATAGTGGATAATGCCAGTGTTTTCTTTTATGTTCAGCTAAAAAAAGGATTTAGACTTCACAAAGTATCCATTATGTGTGAACACATTCAACAACACATCAACAACATCAAATAATTTCTTTGAAAATAGAGAGTCAACCGTAATACAAGAACTACAAATCATCGACAATGGTCCACGAACAACAGAATCAACCACAGAGCAACGCACATAGGCAAACATAGAAGAACACAATGACGAGTTTGACATAATTGACTATGCAACACTTATCATATCGGAAATGCTAGAGAAACTCGAGAACAATCAGAATAAAGAAACTCAGGTTGATACTGAAGACTTACTAGTAATCACAAATTCTCGTCACCAAGATATTCTATGTGGCCAGATATACAAAGAAAAATCAACACTAAAGAGTGTGCTCAGCTACTATGAAATTACAAATCACTTCCAATACAAGGTGCAAAAATCATGCTCCAAAGAGTATAGTATTGTTTGTTTGGACCAAAAATGCAAGTGGTCACTAAGAGCATCAAGGAACGGCACCACACAGGCATTTATCATTAGAAAGTACTAACAGATACACACTTGCTCCTTGGATATAAGATTTGGAGACCAACGTCAAGCAACATCAAAGTTAATAAGAGACTGCATAAAACCAAAGTTCTTAAACATTAAAACAACTGCCACACCAAAAGACATCAGAAGTGACTTAAATGACAAGGATGGTATAAAGATGAATTACATGAAAGCATGGCGGAGTAGGGAGCATGCACTCAACAACTTGCGAGGAAAATCAAAAGAATCATACAACCTCTTATCAAGTTACTTGTACATGCTACAAAAAACCAACCCTGGATCAATATTAGAAATCAAAAACAGCAAAAGACAACAACTTGCTATTTCTATTCATGGCATTGGATGCATCTTTGAAAGGAAGGCCAAAATGTAAACCAATAATATTTGTTGATGGCACTTTCCTAAAATCTACATATGGTGGAACACTGCTCTCTACTAGTGCACAAGATGCTGGAGGTAAAAAATTTCCACTTGCATTCTATATTGCAGACTCAGAAAATGACAAGTCATGGGAATGGTTTTTTAAGAAATTAAGATAAGCTTGTGAAGTTAGAGAAGGGCAATGTCTAATATCAGATAGACATGAAAGCGTCATAAAAGCAACCAAACAAGTATACCTAAAAATAACACATGGGTACTGCATTTTCCACCTGCTCAGCAACCTGAAAACAACGTACAAAAAACATGCAAAAAAATACAGAGAACCATTCTTTGGGGCTAGGACAGCATACACAGAGCAGGAATTTGAATATTACATGAAGGAGCTCGATAGCTTGGATAAGTACATATGTCCTTTTTTTAAACAAAATTGGTTATGAAAAATAGACAAGATTCTACTCCAGAAATAACAGGTATTCAACAATGACTTCAAATATTGCAGAATTACTCAACTCAACTACTTTGGCAGCAAGAGAGGTACCCATAACAACACTGTTGGAGTACCTGTGTGGATTACTCCAAGATTGGACATACACAAACAAAAGGAAAGCCCAAAATACATTCACAACATTGACACTAGAGGCAGAAAAAAACTCACTGACAGCCACATATACTCGTTGAGAATAACTGTAAGATCTTTAAACACTTTTTTTAAAAATTTAATTAAGTTTTTTCTAGGGTTGCGCTTACATTGCTTCTGTGCCATAGCAACGATGGGGGTTTGCATTTAGAAATAGGCAAAATTATAATTGTTATAAATAAATTTATTATTCATAATGTGCTATAGGTAAAGGCACCAAATGAATATCTATTTGAGGTGTTCAAAGATCAAAATTCATGGATTGTAAACCTCAAAAATCGAACATGCACATGCAATAGATTCCAAATGGATGAAATGCCATGTGGTCATGCAATTGCTGTGATGAAGGAAATGAATCTAGACCCTTACAATTACTGTTCACACTACTACACAACAAAGACATGGTTTGAAACATATGAATCAACAATATACTCTGTAGGAAACCAACACAATTGGGATGTCCCACAATATGTCAAAGACATGATTGTTATGCCTCCATTTGAAAAAGTGAAAGCAGAAAGACCAAAGAAAAGAAGATTTAGAGCTGCTTGGGAAAATAAAAAGCAAAACAAGTGCAGCAAGTGTGGACAAAGATGACATAATAGGAAGACATGCAGAAACAGAGCGCCAAGAAGTTGAAATAACAAGACAACTACAAAAACAATTAATTGATTTTTTTTATACAACAACATTCATTTCATTTCTTTTATATTTAGAATCTATATTGTGAAGAAAAGTTATTAGTTCTATTTACCAAGTTTTTCAGAAATTAGAATTATAAAAGATAAGAGAGCTTAAGAAGAAAGGATTATAGATAATCACACAAGGGATTTTACGTGGTTGGGGCGTTAAAGAGCCTTAGTCCATGAGTCTGTTGTATTAGAACTTAAGGAGCTTTAGTAATGGGATGTTCTGTGAATTTGAGAAGAGTGTATGCTTACAAGAGAAAAATCAGATCCCTTCCACAGTGCACAACTATTCATATTTATAGGTAGTTGAGTGCTCTGAGTTTGGGTCGGACTAATCCGGGCCCAATAAGGGTATAAACATTATTTTCTCACTGATGGAGGCTTAATACAAAGGATTTTATTAAATAAAATACACTAATCAAGGCCCATTGGGCCGGCTTGAGCATAACCATGTTGTAAGACTGACAACAATACGCAACTTTAGTCTGGTTCGCGTGGGCTTCTAAGGAGATCCGAGGAATAGGATCTGTTAGAGTAGTGGTGGTACGGTTCTGAAATAACGGTGTACATTCCGTATGTAACCTCTTTTGCAGGTTAGTTGTGGAGCAAAACTCTGTGTTTCTCGGGGTGATGTCAGTGTCGGAAATAGTTTGTCACGCCTAACCTAGTCGCCTTGTCCGGGTTCGTTTACTAACATCTTGATTCATTTACCAAGACCCTGGTTCGTTTACTAGAGCCCAGGTTCATCTGCTATTGTCCCAGTTCATTTTTAGACTTGGAGGAAACATCATCCTTATCGCACCTCGGACGACACCTTACAAGGGGTCCAGAAAGATGAAAAGTTCCAGCTTTGTGGCCCTAACTTACATTCCGGGGCAATATTGGGCTTACAGATATTTGGGCCACCAGGACTCACTCCTTCCCCGTCTATTGGGCTTGGTCCGGGCCTTAAGTCCCTTCAAGATGGCCCATGGACTCAATGTATGGATCTGCGAGTGTAGGGAGGAAACGGGGATAACATTTACCCCCAAGCCTTTATCTGTGTTCGCACAGTGGAGGCTTGCTTCACTTCCCGAATCAATTCTCGGTATCCCGGTTTGTTCCCCAGGAAACGAATTCGTTTTCGTGGGGGTTTGCCTGCTGGAAACTCGTATAAAAAGCATTTGTGTCAGTATCCCTGATCAAATCCCAATGGCCCAGTTCTTTTACTAACATCCTGGTCCATTTACCAGGACCCTGGTTCGTTTACTTCAAGGCTGTTTGGGTGACCCTCGACCTTTCAACTTCATCATGCTATACGCACGTGTTTCCCTATAACTGGTGCATCAATATTACTTGCGCCTGACAGATTTGGAGAAAATCTCTTGGTTATTGTGTTGGCAACCAAACGTCAGCGTAAATTCCGAAGCATCCCATCTGTACGGATGGATCCTTTAATATTCCTACATTACTGGGGACCGTTGGATGGGATAAATTTTGGAATGTCTTTCCTTTGGACCGTTGGATCGGGATAGCGTGGATCGCGACTTGGGGAACCCGCGATCCGATACTCGAGTGGGCTAATTAAAGCCCCTACGTAATTCGGGATCGTCAGATGTGGGAAGTTGTCCTAAACTGTTGGATCAAAAAACATGCTTTTGGCTCTAATAAATACCCCCAGATTTTCATTAGCAAGTTTTACGCATTTTGAACAACTGAAACCATAAAGAGAGCTTTTTATGTCCGAGCTCGCCGACAAAATTCTCCGTCGACTACTTTGTTTCCGTCGCTGCCTCCTTCCAACGCGTCTTATGTAACGCCCCAACTCTAGGGACCGTTACGGTGTGCCTTGTAAACAGTGCTAAACTCGCTAATCGAGTCATTTGGCCAAAATCGTGAACTAAGTATGATTAGCGGTTCAGGGATTAAATTTTTTGGTTAAGATGTAATGTTTCACTAGAACGTTTAATATATACATTGGGATCCCAAAAATATAGTTTCAGAGTCTATTACAGAAAATATTTACAACAGGCTATTCTAAGCGGCAAAACAGGGTTCAACCCTAGTTCCTCTTTAAACCTCGGCCGTGGTGGACGAGCAGCTGCATATGTACACGTCATCACCTAAGCTCTCCAACTCAAGGATGGTCCAACTTCCTTTTGCCTTTACTTGCACCACATAGCACCCGTGAGCCGAAGCCCAGAAAGAAAACACAATATAACATGATATAATATCAACAGTAATTGCATTGATTATTCAGGACCAACAGTTTAAGCAAATAGGTGACTAACACAAGATTCACAAATGTGGGGTCAGCACTCTTTAGCCATGTGACGATAGGGTCACCAGGGCTTAACTGGTAGGTTGTCCTTTCATAAGTTCGATCAGGACAGGTGCATGGTGAATGGTCACCAACATAACCTTCCTCCCGACTCTAGAGTCGTAACTATGGACAGCGTCCCCTAGCCATGTGACAAACAGTCACCGGGGCCATATGCCCTGGCTAAAAACATCTGGTCTTAGACCAGGCAAGCGCTTTTAGTTTTCATTGACCTTCCGGTCGGTCTCGCATTAATACCCCATATGAGTCATTCAATGCCGACCTCGATTAGATCTAATCTTCATTTGGCCCGGCGTTCACAACGCTCTGCCATTTCTGACTCTTGGGTCAGTGAAACACGACCAGTGCTCAGCCCGTTGTGAACTTAACTAATAAGTCACAGCTTCACAGACGGATCTGACACCATTGCCAATTCTGACTAATAAGTCAGCGCCATACACAGGTAAGTCATGCCACCAAACATATGTCACATATCCAATATCCATAAACAAGGTATTCAGCATGCTTACTTAACAAGTATTAATACAATTAAGACCGTGCACAAACCCAGAGGCACAAGCTCTGAACAATATCATAATCAGTACTCAAAGCATGTCCTAATCACATGTTTCTCATGCATCACATGCATTATACTTAACAATCCAACATGCACCAACCATAGCCATGCATGTCACGTTCAATAGTCAACCAACATGCATCAAGAATAGCCATGCATGTCATACTCAATAATCAACCAACATGCATCAATAATAGCCATGCATGTCACATATACACAAGGTGCGGTTTTCTTACCTCAGGTTTGAGCTAGAATGATTTACAGAACGACCCTTGAGAACGATCAACTTTTAGTCCTTTAGCGGTCACCTAGTCATTGTTAGAGAATATTATTTTATTGCTCAATGGAAAAGTGGAAAAACCAAAAAATACAACTCTATGCAAAAATACAATGGACAAGATAATATTGATTAAATAAATATTACAACTCAATTGCTTCAAAATACAAGTAAATAGAAAGATGTAGAAGAAGAAGATTACAAACTCAATACTATAACAATACAAGTAAATAAGAAAGAACAAGAGGAACAAAAGAATGAAAACACAAACTAACTCTCACACAACCAAAGTGTAGAGTAGTGGGGATCACCAACTTGAATAAGGTTCAAGACCTTTGTCCAAAAGCTTATTTCCCCCTATTCTCTAAGCACTAAGGGATCTCTCTAGGAAATAGCTCTCTGGAATTATCAAGCCTTTTGGTGTATTTTTCAGCCAAGTGCTTTGTGGATGAAAAATGGTGTGTCTTACAAGTGAGCATTAGACTCCTATTTATAGAGTTTAGAGACACCCTTTGAATTTCAAATTCCACCAACCCCCATGGCTGTTACCAATGATTAATTGGGTGTTTTATGGAATTAAAATAGAGAATTGGGAGTTACTAAGCTGTTGGAATCGTTCAAAGTTGGATAAAAAACTGAAATTATAGAAGCTGTCAGCCATTAGGGCCGCGACGCTAGTTCCAGGCGCCGCGGCCCTCAGTCAAATTCAGCAACACATTTTTTTAGTTTTTTTCCAAAACGTTCCAATTTGTTCCCACTTGATTTTGTAACTTCCATACACAATATGGGAGTTAAAATCACATCTCTATCAGCCATTTCTCATATGGCTTTAAGAAATTCATCTCAATATTGTGTAACAACAAATCTACACAATAATGGGTGATATTTTGGGAGTTACAAATTTGTAACTGATTTTGTAACTCCAAAATATGTCACATTTGGACACACACATGTGTCCAATTTTGTGACTCTCAATAATATGTTACAAGGTGTGACAAATCACATTTGTATGACAAATCATATTTGTCACATTATTTAATCTAATATTATATTATATGAAATAATATAACATTCCCCCACTAGATTAAATAATCACTTTTTGTAACACTTATTTAATCAATCAAACATTATATTAAAATATAATAGTCATAACCAAATATAGGATACCATTAATAAAAATGATCAACATAAGTTCCCAAACCAAAACCTAGCCTCTGAGACATCAAACATTACTCAACCGGGTACTAGGTTCAACCCCGAGGCCTAAGGCTTGAATCCCTAAGCTAAAAACACCATTCTGGCCAAAAAGCCACTAAGGGCCGCGGCGCGCCCTAGCTGCGCCGCGCCGCGCCCCCCAGACAGAGGCAACCCTCTCTGCCAGACACCATGAGCTGCGGCGCACCACAGCCATGACGCGGCTCATTACCCTGTTCAGCCAAAAACTCAGTACGCACCAACAAACCTCCCCTGCGTTTTCCCTTGGAACCAAGCCTTCAAACCAGCTCCAAACCTCCTCCAAACACTCAATTCAACCTCTAAATATTACCTATAACTCACCCTCATCAAAACCCAAGCTAAGCTTCAATCAAAACCTCCATAAATCCAAACTACCATCAAGAGATCATAGGCTGAAAAACTAAAAGAAAAACAGAGTGCAAACCAGAAACTAATGGTTAGAACTTACCTCAAACTCGATTTGGAATCCCCTTTAATGGCTGAAACAAGTTCCCTAGCTCCCACCTTTGATCTCCTAGCTTAACTCCTCAATTTGGGCTCTCAAAATTCAAAGAAAGAATGAAGGGAAAAGCTCGTACGGGAGAGAAAGGAAGAGATGAGGATGGGGCTCTGTTTTGTTCTGTTTTCCATAGCCTTCTAAAACTCAAAGGTTGATATAAATCCTTAAGGTCAAAAGACCATAATGCCCCTAAGCCAAATAAATCCCTCTAAAGGCTTCCGAGGGTAAAACCGTCCTTTCCTGCCTATCTCGTTAATTATAATTAACGCTCTCCAATTCCCGCTATTCTCAATATTCTCAAATACCAATAAATCATATCCCATTACCCTTTTATTCCCGGTAATGTTCTAGTCATCAAAATGACCCTGAGACTCACCTCGAGCCCCGAACTTAAACCCGTTATGACTAGACCGAACACTTACATCTCATGATCGTCTCATGCCAAATAGCTCAAACCAATCCACCTTATAATGTGGCTATATTAATTAATCACGACCATGCACCCAAAATACACAATTACGCCCACAGCGGCCAAATTACCAAAATGCCCTCATAATTAAAATGTGAACCCATATGCATGCATCCACCATCATATAATAATATAATTCACGTAACACATGTATATAATCATTAAATACCATAATAAATCAATTATGGCCCTCCCGACCTCCTAATCAAGGTCCTAAACCCTATTAGGAAATTTGGGGCATTACATCTTATTTCCGTGCCCTCACCTGAAAGTGAGACCTTGGCTCGACTATTAGACGAACTTGTGTGTCGTCTCTACCTATTCAAGATCGTGATTTTGCCATCCCTATCGCTAGAAACGTTATACCCTTCACGATCAGCACTTTACAATAAGTTCCCTGAACCTTTTATTTATGTTTTCTCATGCTTGTTGTTTTGTGGTGTCACATTTGTGGCTATAGGGTTGTTAGAGTCAGGGCCACTGTTTAGGGTGGTTCTGGGTGTATTAGGTTAGTAGAACAAAACTGTCTGGGTCATCCCAGATCCTCTCAGGTCCGGGTTGTCCCTGAACAAGCGGTAATAGGCCGACTAGGGAAAACTTAGAAAAAATTCTTCTTCTTTGTTCCCGATTAGAATTTCGGGGATCTTCAATGATCCCAGATCTGATCCGGAGGGGACTCCTCCAAGCAGTTCTTAGGAGAGCCCCCGTACCTTAACCAACCTTTTTGGGTTTTGGTGCTAACTGCTTGGTTGTTTGCTTCTTTTTCTTTTGTTCCCAGATCACCAGACATGAATCTCGGCATTACTCTCCACCCGAAAGAGTACGTTTAGTCGGCCCCCTTCGTCCTGGAAGGACACAAACCCCCCAGTGGCAACACATGGGAGATGGACGGGGAGAAGAATGAATTCCGGAACTACCAGATGCTGGACATTTTGGAGAGGCATTTGGGAGTGGAATCGACTCCCGGGCTCTTTTACAACCGCTTGGCCAAGAAGGAGGAAAAGGCCCACACCAGCGTGGGCAAATTCGAGGCCTGGAGCATAGGCCATATTAGTGCGAGGGCCACTCTCCCGCTCCACAACTACTTCGCACAGTTCCATAAATTTGTGGGGATTGTGCCCTTCCAGCTCCTATCCCAAGCTTACAAACCTCTTGCGGGATGGCGCATTTTCTGCATGGCAAAGGAGATCCTAGAGCCTACCCCAGCAGAGGTGTTGTACTTCTACAAGTTGGAGCCACAGCTCAATGCTAAGGATAAGACCCAGGATGACTTCTACAGACTGAAGCCTCGCGGCAATTATCCCGCCCCTACCAGCTCCTGGAAGCACCCCCCAGATGTCAGACACTACTGGTTCATGACATTTGGGTTCCTTTTGGATCGGAACCCCATGTTGGTGCTAGACTTCTAGCGCGTGGGTAAGTGGTCTTCCTCTTTAATCATTTTCGTTCTTTTGGTAATCGCCTTTCGACTTATGTTTCTGGAAAATAGGACCATATGCCCAGACTCCTCTCACTCAGTCGATCCTGGATCGGTAAAAGTATTACGCCACTTTGAGCGCGGAGGATCTAAATGTGGGAGATTACGTAAACACCACAAATCTGCGGACGATCGGGATGTTGGCGGCCAATCAGACGATCACGGCCCCTAGCCTCCGGAGGATTCAATGTGAGAGGGACCCCGCTTTGAGGGATGAGTTGGCCCTTATTCACATCGAGGTCATGGAGGCCGTGGCCTGGGCGGATGCGGCAAGGAAGAAGAAGGAGCAGTCCCAACATACGGAGAGGGCCACCTCTAAGGAGCTGGAGGCCCTTTTTGATGAGGCCCAACCGAACATGGGGGCTCCCGGGGCTAGTACATCGGGGCAAGGTAATTTGCCTTTGCTTTTGACTTATGCTCCCCATTCTGGGGACTTAGTTAGGGATAGGCAAGTTTACCGAGGCCACTTGTTTGGGGTTGTCAGAGAAATGGGACCTTCACCTCCCATTATCTTAGACCCGGAGACCCTCATGTACTCGTCCAGGTTCCTCCAATATGGTAACTTCTTGGACTTGGACGACATGGGGGACCGAATCCATTCCTTCGCTTTAGGAGAGTTGAGTCGAGCCTGACTCCTAGATAAGGGTTCGTCCCGAAGGACCTTAGACTAACTTTTAATTACTTCTTATCCTTACTTGTATATTTTGTTGACATTCTTTTTGTTTGTCTTTTTTAGACGATTCCGACATGTCCAATTCCGTGGCCAAGATGAAACAGGCCAAGGAGGCCCTGGTGGCCAAGGCCAGGGCGTCAGCAAAGAAGGCCGCCAAAGGTGTGCCAAAGAATAAAGTACTGGAGTTGTTCCTCGGAGACTCGAGGCCGGAGCTGGATGCTGTTGAGGGGGCTCCAGCCACGATCCCTCCCCCGACGGTTCGTATTGAATTCGTCTCGTCTCCACCTATTCATCTTCTAGTCATTGACTTGGAGCAGGAGCCCCTGGCGAGTCGGGGGTCGGAGAAAAGGGCTGCAGACTCGGCTACTGTTAGGTCTGTGAATCGGGCCAAGAAGGCTAAGACCAAGGACCTTTCCTTGGCTGAGGAGAACTCTTCTGGGGAAAGCCAGCTCGTCACCCGGGAACTCCCGGAGGCTCCCATGCTCCCCGTCAATCTGGCTCTCCCCGAGGAGGGGGACATGGTCCTCCAGGAGAAGAGATCGATGGTATCTCGGGCCTGGGAAGATGGTCGAGATAGAAGGGAGGAGGTCTACCGGGCCTTGACGATCCGACACAAGGTGGAGTTTGCTGATCGCCCAGCTGCTTTTAGTGCCCCTCAGCCGATCGTGGACCAGCTCGTTGCTGAGACTGGATTTCGCCGCAAACTAGGGCAGGACACGACCCCGCTTGCCACGGATCTGTTGGATCAGGTTGGGACTACCATGTCCAACTAAAACGGTATGCCACCTTGGCCAACCGGGATGCCTTGTTCATCTCACAGGCTATCCGTCACCAGGCCACCACTGTAAGTTATATGTCTTTATCTTCCTCTGCTTTTCATATTTTTAACCCGTATGTTTTCTAACTTTGATTTGTTCCAGGATGCCTTGCTAGCCCATTAGAATGCAAATTTAGTGGCGGAGATGGCGATGAAGCTGGACACGGTCCAGTTGGAGTTAGAGGGGGCTATGAACTAGCGGGAAGCCGCTAGGGAATCCCTGACCAAGGAGGTCGCCTAGGCGGAGGCCTTGGCCAAAGAAGTTGTTCAAGCCAAGATAGATTGCGAGGAGGCTGCCCAAACTCAGTTCCAACTTGAAGAAACTCTGTCTAGGAAGGAAGCCGACCACAAAAAGTTGGTGGATAGCCTGGAGGCAGAACTTCTTCGTGTTCGGGGCTCTGAGGCATCATCTAAGATCCTTCTAGAGGAAGTTGAGGCCCAGTCTCGCCAGGATCAGGAGAAGATCACCGCTCTTGAATCCCGGGTCCAGGCCTTGGACGGCCTGCTTCAGCTGGAGGTGAAAAGGCATGAGGAGGCTCGCCGAGAGAAAGAGAAGGCGGATGCCTTGCTGGAGGCCACCTTCGACGAGGCTATCTACATGGCCTGGCTCCAGGACAAGAACATGAATCTCCTGGTTTACTCTGATCTCGTCGCGAAGAGAGCTGAGTTCGAGGCTAAGGAGAAAGCCGATGCGGAGCTCATGGTCGAGGATGAAGCAGATGGACAAGCTCCGGAGGCATCAGAACAAGGCGAAGCCTAGGCGGGGCCCTTTAACTTGTTTTTCATGGCTTCTATTTTTTGGTAACATCTTTATGGACACGCGTGTGTCCAAGACAATTTATATATTCATATTTACTTTATTTCTTACACAAGGTTATCATGTTTCCATTCGTTAAAATTTCACTAAGTGTTTTACCACCTTGCATGAATGAGTCGAATGGTCAGTCTTGGCTCCAACGGTCGGGACCATTGGGGAAAAGTTGTAGAAAACGTTTATCTCGTCTAGGGACCCATGTTCGGATCTTTACAGCTTGGAGTGAATTATCCCAAC
Organism: Humulus lupulus; assembly: GCF_963169125.1. Classification (NCBI taxonomy): domain Eukaryota; kingdom Viridiplantae; phylum Streptophyta; class Magnoliopsida; order Rosales; family Cannabaceae; genus Humulus; species Humulus lupulus. The sequence goes on along the minus strand of NC_084801.1, from coordinate 138,003,517 downwards.
AACCTGGACCGCTAGGGAGTTAATAACTATCGTCTGATTTATTTGTCTTGATTCTGTTGTTCAGGTTCCAACTGCCGGGGCCATTAGAGATTAGTTGATTAGCTTATTTTAAACCTATGGGTCAGGTTCCAATGCCCTGGGCCATTTATAAGACTAATTTCAGATAACTTATACCTAGGACTCACGCTCCAATGGTTCTAAGCCATTATAGAGAAGACATGGACAGGTATTTGGTTATTTTGGACCACGTTCGGTCAACCGATTTTTAGGTATTTTATATCTCCGGACCATGTATGTCCGAGTTGGGACTAGGCCTGAGCCTTACGTCCTATCGGGTTTGTAGCCCCCAGACCATGTATGTCTGGGTTGGGACTAGGCCTGAGCCTTGCGTCTTATTGGGTTTGTACCCCCCGGACCATGTATGTCCGGGTTGGGACTAGGCCTGAGCCTTGCGTCCTATTGGGTTTGTACCCCCCGGACCATGTATGTCCGGGTGGGGACTAGGCCTGAACCTTGTGTCCTTTTGTTGGGAGTTGGGTTTCTGCTACCCCCAGTCTGTACGGTCTGGATTAAGACTAAACTTTGTGTTTTGCATCCTGTTTTGTTTTTGTTCCTGGACTTGTTCGTATAGATGGTCACACCCCCCCCCCCCCCCCAAGTGAGCGAAGACTGTAGTCTTGGGTCACTTGTTTGTGAAGACGGACACGAACTTTCACTTCTTTATAATATTTCTTTATGATGTTTTGTACACATCATTTTCATTAAATAAGAAATCGCCCTGGGGTGTACATTGTTTGAGAGAAAAATTGAAAACAGAAACACGTCCTCCTGACTATTGATAGTACTTACGGAGGTGTTCTGCGTTCCAGGCCCTTGGGACATGTGTTCTGTCAAGTCTCCTTAAGCGATACGTTCCTCAACATACTTCATGTCAGATTTCGTACGGTCCTTCCCAGTTTGGGCCCAGAACCCCCAATCCCGGATCTTGGGTTGCAAGGAAGACTCTTCTTAGGACCAGATCACCAGTTTCAAACCTTCGGCTCTTAACTTTAGAGTTAAAGTGTTTGGCGATCTTTTCTTGATACATCTTCAGCTGAACCTGGGATTCTTCTCGGATTTCTTCAATAAGGTCCAAAGATTCTTGGAGTAAGGCGTGGTTCTGGGCGGGATCATACATGTCCCATCAATGAGACGGGACAGCTGTTTCCACTGGGATGACTGCCTCACATCCGTACACCATGGAGTAGGGAGTGTGCTTGGTAGACGTTTGTTTATCCAAAAAATAGCTGTGGATTACGTGGCAATAATTTCCGACACGTGGCAGAGATGCTGCTCACTCATCGACCAGAGATACTTCCATATGCGAGGTTCAAGTTTTGTATACAACCAGCCTGGTCGTATACTCCGTTTATTTATGTATAAATTTGTATAGATGTAATGATTGTCGAGAATATCTCTTCATTATAACCTGAATATCCGTTTATTAAGGAAAGATATTATTAATTGACTTGTGTAATCCTCCTTGAGCCTATAAATAGTCAAGAAATAGCTCAAGGGGGGATCTTTTGATCTTTTACTGAATTGTATTGCTATTATCCATCGTTTGTATTGTTTTTCCTTCTAAGGTCTGTGAAACTCAGGAACCCTAGTTCTTTGATCACACCTTTGAAGCGCAATATTAATAATAGTATCAAGTGGACATGGGTCATTATCAATCCCTGGGGCCGAACCACTATAATTATTTGTGTTCTTTACTTTCCATTAGATTGTTTTCTCAAGCATCGTACTATTTTTTTGTCGTATATTTGACTCCGTGTCGTTGACCAAAACAAGGGTCAATATTCTGGTGCTTTCATTGAGAGCTTGTGAAAGAATCTAATGGCAAAAACTACCAAGAAGACCGGACAGGCTGCTGCCGCTGCATCATCCCAGCCTCCTCCCCCAAATGTGGCTGAAGACGAACCCATTTGGAGTTTGATGAGGGGGAGTTAGATTCTGAGACCCTGAAGGCAACACTGGGGGTGTTGCAGGATGAGTTGGCCAATCTGAGGGCCAATCAAGGGAATGCTGCAGAGATAATGGCGTCGCAGCAAAGGGAAATAGAGTGCCAGCGTCAGGAGCTGAGCGAGCGGCAGGCTGAAATGGACCGTCGGCAGAGGGATGCCATGGCCGCCCTTGAAGCAGCCATTTAGTTGGCTCAGAATCAGGCTACGCCAGCCTCCCAGCCAGATTAGCCACCAAACGGGCCACCTCAAAGGGGTCCCAATCCTAGTCCTCCGCTCCAGCCAGTAAGCCCTCAGAGGCCGGAGTAGCCACCTATGCCTCAGGATGATGTCCCACCTAGGGATCCTGAGCAGCAGCCTCCGTCTCAAGCTGGTCGAGGCAATCCCCCGTGCCCGAGGCAGAATAAGGCCGAGCAACCACCTCGCAGCCCTAGACTCCCAGGGAATGAAGAGCCGCATCCACCGAGCAGGGGGCAGCGTCCTTCTGCCAATAGGAGGAACTCAGAGACAGGCTCTGCGGTTAGGGGCCCCCCATGGCATGACAATGCACGGGGACCCACCGACCAGCGCATGCCTCCCCCTAACGCTCGGGAAATGCCAACCCCCCCGTTGTTAGGTAGTGGATGATAGGTCCCATCAAGGACGTGGAATAGTCTATGGCATTGATCGTGGGGGCTTGAATACTTGGTGTAGGAAGATTGTTGATCGGGATGAGCCCAAAGAGCTCCGTCTCGACATCCGTGGCTAGTTTTGCCAATGTGTCTGCGAACACATTTCGTTCCCTGGGGATCTGGCGGATGGAGTATTTCTTGAAAGACTAGAGTAGTTCTCGGGCTCGCGTCATGTACGCTGCCATCTTTTCCCCCTTCTTTTGGTATTCCCCTGAGATTTGTCTGGCAACCAATTGGGAGTCGCTATAAACTTTTAGACTCGCTTCCCCTACCTCCCGGGCCAGACGCAATTCGGCCAACATGGCCTTTGCTCGGCCTTGTTGTTTGACGCATCAAACTGGAAACATAGGAAACTTTACAACTAGTGTCCTTGCGGTAACACTAAGATGATCTCGGCCCTGGCCACATTTTCATTCAAGGACCCGTCGACGAAGACCTTCCATAAGGGTGCTGCGGGGTTGATGGGATTGTCATCTTCAGTGATCCCGGTGCACTCCATGATAAAGTCGGCTAGAGCCTGCCCCTTGATTGATATCCTGGGGACATATACAATGTCGAATTGACTCAGTTCCATGGCCCACTTCAGAAGTCTCCCTGATGATTCGAGTTTTTGTAACACTTGCCATAAGGGATGGTTGGTTAGTACTCTTATGGCGTGGGCCTGAAAGTAAGGCCTAAGCTTCCGGGATGCAATTAGTAAGCAAAATGTCAATTTTTCGATTAGTGGGTATTTGGACTCCGCACCCAATAACCTCTTGCTTACATAATAGATCGGGAGCTGGGCCTTCTCTTCTTCCCATACGAGCACGGCACTGATGGCGTGTTTAGACACAACCAAGATTGGCGCTCAGGCCAAATGCTCTTTCAGCCTCTGGAAAGCCTCTTCACATTCGACCGACCATTCGAACCTTTGGCTTCCCCGAATGATGTTGAAGAACAGGATGCACTTGTTCGTGGCTTTCGAGATAAAATGGCTCAGGGTAGCTATTCGTCCCGTCAAGCTCTGAACGTCTTCGTGCTTCCGTGGAGAAGGCATATTAATTAATGCTTTGATCTTGTCTGGGTTGGCCTCTATCCCCTGGGAGCTTACCATGAAGCCCAAGAACTTCCCAGATGCCACACCAAAGGTGCACTTCTTGGGGTTCAACTTCATCCCATACTTTCGAATGATGAAAAATGCTTCTGCCAGATCAACGGCGTGTCCTCCGAAGGTCTTGGACTTGACCAACATGTCATCTATGTAGACCTCCATATTCCTTCCCAGCTGGGCTTGGAACATTCTGTTGACGAGCCTTTAATACGTGGCTTCGGCGTTCTTGAGCCCAAAGGGCATGACGATGTAGCAGTACACCCCCTTGTATGTTTGGAAGCTGGTGTGTTCCTGGTCTGCTACGTGCATTGAGATCTGGTTATAGTCAGAATAAGCGTCTATGGAGCTCAATATCTTATATCCGGACGTTGCATCTACCATTTGGTCAATCTAGGGTAGAGGAAAACAGTCTTTGGGGCAGGCCTTGTTGAGGTTTGTGAAGTCGATGCTAGTTCTCCACATCCCGTTCGGCTTTAGAACCAGCACCGGATTGGCTAGCCAGACACGATACAAGGCTTCCCGAATGAAGTTGATCGAAGACAACTTCTCAACTTCTAACTTGAGGGCCTCTGCCCTCTCCGCCCCTAGAGGTCTCCGTTTCTGCCGGATTGGAGTTGTGCCCTCGACGATGTTCAGGGCGTGGCATATGATGTTACGATCAATCTCGGTCATATCCGAAAGTGACCAGGCCAGGATGTCCTGGTTCTCTTTTACTTGGGCGATGATGGCAGCCCGGACCTCTACATTCAGGTTCTTCCCGACTTGGATTACCTTGGTCGGGTCGGTGTCGCTGATGCCCACCTCTTCAATTTATTCCATGGGCTTCAGTGCACGGTCCGCCCCTAACTGCAGATCCAGTTCGTCTTCTTTCCGGACCGTCCTTCGTGCCGGGGGAGGAGGCGGGACTGGATCAACATTTTCCTCCTCAAGAGGTTCTTCACAGACCATATAAATTGGTTGGGTGGATATGTGGTAACAGTTCCGGGCGCTCTTCTGGTCTCCCTGGACCGTTCCTACCCCTCCATTGTCGTAGGGGAACTTCATACAGAGGTGGCAAATTGAGGTGATGGCACCGAAGTCGACCAGCGCGGGCCGACCAAAGATGATGTTGTAGGCGGTGGGGCAGTCCACCACTACGAATGTACATAATTTGAACGAGCCCTGGACCTCATTCCCCAACATCACAGGCAACTGGATCTTCCCCATTGGGAGTATTGAATCTCCGTTGAACTCGTAGATCTGCGTTGGGCATGAGGCCAGATCTGCCTCAGTCAAGCCAATCGCGATGAAGGCTGACTTGAACAAAATATTGATGGAGCTTCCGTCATCCACCAACACTCGGGACACCATTTTGTTGGCGATTTGGGCATCGATGACCAGAGGATCATGATGCGGGAAGTGGACGTTCCAGGTGTCTTCTTCCTTGAAGGTGATGGGTAAATTCATCAACTTCGGGCGTTGAGTTGGGGTCTGGACCAAGGCGCATACCTCTTGGTCATGGTCAAGCTCGCTGAGATACCGCTTTTTATCATTCCAGGATGGTCCTCCCAGGTGCGCCCCTCCCGAGATGGTGGCTACGTGACCATCTATTCGTGGGGGCGCGGTTCTGGAGGGGAAAGGCATCCCGGGTCTGGGTGCCTGCACAATTAGGTCCCCCTGAGGGGCCTGTGCTCCCGGGCCTATCACGTATCCTCCCTGGGGAGGTTGGTATGATCTAGATGCACCCAGGATCGAGGGTTGTCTAGGAGACACTGGTAGTCCCAGAACACCCACGGGCATCCCAGCTTGATTAAATTCTCAATCTCGTCTTTCAGCTGATGACACTCCTCGGTCGAGTGACCCACGTCTTTGTGATACACACACCTTTTGCTGGTGTCCCTCGAGTTCTTTCCCCTTTGAACATGGGGGTGGGTTTCTGGTAATGAACCGTCCTCTCCGTGGGCAGGTATATGTTTTCCCTGGTATCCACTAAGTTGGTGTACTCTGAATATTGGGGCTCATATCCCCTATTTCCCTTTTTAGAGGGCTCGGACCGGTTCTGTCCTTTCCTTGATCTCTTCCCCCAAGAGGGGTTTATGATTGCCTCCACCCCTCCCCCCCATTATGGACGGCTGGGCCCCGCCGGGAGCAGCACTGTACCCGACTGGTGCCATCCCATATCCAGAAAATGGGGTGGACTGGGCCGGCGCGTATCCTGAGGAAGCAGGACCGTAAATCTTCAGGTCTGCGAAGGTCATTCTGGGAGTACCCGTCAACCCTGGTGCCACCGGGGATGTTGGATAATGAGAGGTCAGATATTGCATCCCGTACCCAGGAAAAGTTTGGGCACTTGGCTGGGGAGCCAGCTGCCATCCGAATGCCTGGATTCATGCCTCCTCCTAGTTGACAAAGCCTTGTGCCCTCCTTATAAATTCTTCGAGGGTGGTTGCCTTACTGCGCTACATGTCATCCCAAATAGGGGACATGGCTCAGATCCCTAGGGCTACCAGGCGCTGTCCATCATCCACCTTGGTTTTCAAGGCTTCTTCCGTGAAGCGCTGGATGTAGGCCCTTGAAGTCTTCGTGGGGAGCTGCTTAATGTTGGTGAGGGCACTGATTTGCATGTCCATCCTCATGGCGGCCACGAATTGCTTGAGGAATGCTGACTATAGTCCGGACTAGGATTGGACAGATCCCGACTTGATCATTTACCATTGTCACAAACGTGTGCCAAGGTCATCAACCGATTGTCACAAACTCTTCCACCACTCTTCTGCGGGTCCAGCTAGAGTGATCGAGAAACATAAGCATTTACCATTGTCACAAACGTGTGCCAAGGTCATCAATCGATTGTAGCAGGACAAGTGGTCCCTGAGGTCTGTGTTCCCAGTATAAGAGGGCAGATTCAACATTTTGAAACCCTTAGGGAGCACTACATCTAGGATGTGTTTGGCGCACGGTTCATTTTCCTTTTCCTCAGAATCAGAACCTCCTCCCTCTTGTTTATGGACTAGACAATCTGTGACTTTCTTTAATGCGGCCAGCTGTTCCATGAACTGCCTGGCCATTCCATCATCCAGGGGGACCCTTTCATTCCTCCTGTCATTGAGGTTATTCCTCAGATCTCCCCCTCGGGGGCAGATCTTCTCCTTGCGGGCATGCTCCTTTTGGGCATTTAGATCATCGCGCAGGTCTATCCGGGATGTGTCATCCCTTGAACTAATAACTCTTGGCTCATCAGCACACTGGTGCCCTCGGTGATCTTTATTCATGGAGGCACTGGGGTGGAAATGCTGCTCCCGTCCGGTCTGTCTAGGGACAGCTCAGGGCTTGGTACCTTGCGGGTGCATCCCTTGCGGATTGATCAGATGATCCCATCCTGGGACGGGACACATCTTATCTTTCCTAGGGAGCAATCCTGGGTCGGCCCCAGTTTTTGGGATGGGATGAGTTTTCCTCCGGGGGTTTGCTTTTCCCACATGGTCAACCGCTTGGGCTTTCCATTTTTCTTGAGTCGGGTTAGATGGGCCAACTCTAGGATCTTGTCCCAGAGGGGGGATCGGCCTCGTATTCTTGGGCATGCCAGTCCTAATTGGTGGGGCCGACGGCCATATTCCTAGAGGAGGAACAGCTGGAGGGTTGACCGCCAATCCTTGGGCAGCAATGAAAGCCTACAGGGCCAGGAGGGATTCTTACATCTGGCGAGTGGCTTCTTTCTGTTCAGCTATCCTGACCTCTTGATCTAAGACTTGTTGTCTCAGTTTAATCACCTCTGGGTCCTCCTGGTCAGGGTCCATTTCTTCTTCAGGGATCACACGATCCTTAGCTTCGTGATCATGGTATCCCCCTTCATTTTCCTCATCTTCCTCATAGTAACCTTTCTTGTAATCTGCCCCATCTTCATAGTTATGGGACTCGTCTGGCTGGGACATTTGATAGGGTGTGTCCTCAGGTTGGCCTTGAGGGAGAGGTTGATTAGGCAATGGCTCTCCATTGTCTTATTCTTGGTGAGCAGGATTGAATGTAGTATGTCTCATGTTTACCATTGTTGCAGATATTCGATATCTTCTTTTTTTCTTTTTTAAAAAGCTTTCTTCAGCTCTTAATGAAAGCACCAAAATGTTTACCGAGTGTTTTGAAAACTAGAATTATAAAAGATAAGAGAGCTTAAGAAGAAAGGATTAGAGATAATCACACAAGGTATTTTACATGGTTGGGGCGTTAAGGAGCCTTAGTCCACGAGTCTGTTGTATTAGAGCTTAAGGAGCTTTAGTAATGGAGTTTTCTCTGAATTTGAGTAGAGTGTATGCTTACAAGAGAAAAATCGGATCCCATCCACAATGCACAACTGTTCATATTTATAGGCAGTTGAGTGCTTTGGGTTTGGACCAGACTAATCCGAGCCCAATAAGGGTATAAACACTATTTGCTCACTGATGGAGGCTTAATACAAAGGATTTTATTAAATAAAATACACTAATCAGGGCCCATTGGGCTGACTTGGGCATAACCATGTTGTAAGACTGACAACAGTACGCAGCTTTAGTCTGGTTCACGTGGGCTTCTAAGGAGATCCAAGGGTCATGATCCGTCAGAGTAGTGGTGGTACAATTATGAAATAACAGCGTACATTCTATATGTAACTTCTTCTGAAGGTTAGTTGTGGAGACAAAACTCTGTGTTTCTCGGGGTGATGTCAGTGTCGGAAACAGTTTGTCATGCCCAACCTGGTTGCCTGGTTTGGGTTTGTTTACTAACATCTTGATTCATTTACCAAGACCCTGGTTCGTTTACTAGAGCCCAGGTTCATCCACTATCGTCCCGGTCTATTTTTAGACTTGTAGGAAACATCATCCTTATCGCACCCTGGACAACACCTTACAAGGGGTCCGGGAAGATGAAAAGTGCCAGCTTCGTGGCCCCGACTTACATTTCGGGACAATATTAGGCTTACAGATATTTGGGCCACTAGGACTCACTCATTCCCCGTCTATTGGGCTCGGTCCGGGCCTTAAGTCCCTTTAGGATGGCCCATGGACTCAATGTACGGAGCCGCGAGTGTGGGGAGGAAACGGGGATAACAAGTTCATAACACATGGAATGAGAAAAAATGGAAACATTATTTTTTAAAATTGACAATTTTTGTTACGTTGTTTTGATGTTGCAATGCAGTATATAAAAAGTAAAACTATGACAATAACTAAAATATTAATTTAAAAATAATTAATAACAAATTTATTATTAATTAAACAATTTTGTTTTCATAACCTATAAATTGAGCCAGAGTTGTATGTTCATAATCATGACATGAACATAAATTTATAGCATTATGTTTTAATTTATAAAGTTTTTCTTTTGTTGCTTTTTAGTTGTTGTACAGTTGTCAAATCATAATAATATATCCATGATTGCAATGAAAAAAAAACATAATAGTTCATATTTGTTTTCATAACCAAAAAACTTTAAAACAAAATATGCATTTAAACAACCAATATCCAAACAACTATTTAATATCTATAAAACAGAAAGACAAATAACTACATAAAAATAAGTTTTTCATATGTTTTCCCTTAAAAAGAATTCCATAGTTGCTGTAGTGTTGTTTCTACCGTTATTTCCAAACAAACATATGCAACAAATCTTCATGCTCAAATCAATATTTTTCCCTTTCAACTTCTGTGCAATCTTTTTTGGAGATTTTTTAGCAACTTCAGTTTCACTAGCAACATTTTCATCCTGTTTCATATTCCCATAAGAATAAAAAAGCACAGCAAGCCTAGAACGATGGTCTTCAATAGAGAAGTTACTTGAAGGAATCTCCTTGACATCAACAAAATATTTAGCAAATGATTGAACAAAAACACCACAATCACTGCAAAACAAAAACATCAAAAAGATTAATAAAAATGCACAAAATATAAAAAGTTATTAAAACACATAAAACACTTATGTATCCTCTTGTTGAGGTAATTTATCAACACTAACAACTGAGAATGGAGCCTTATAATCAATCAAACTTTCCTTATTGTCATTTCTAGTCTTATAGAAATTCATAAGGTCAAGGAATAACGACAACTTAATAGAATATGGTTCCATAGCCTCCAACACAACACTTTCATTCCGACCACTTTTCAATGAGTTAGAGATGTAAATGATCCTCTCATTAACATTCAAATGACCTAAATCCAATGACTATCCTTCCTCAAATTTATTGGAAACAACACATGATCACATTCAATCCATGGTCTACCACACATCAGCCTTTTCCCCTTGATAAACTGAACAACCTTATGCTTTAGATTCACAATAGAACCATCCCTATTCTTCTGCACAAATTTCTCATACAAAGAAGAAATAGAATCACTAAAACAACAATCTGTTGTAGTAAATTCACCTTAGGCCCAGGTAAATACTTCCCCTTTTTTCTAATGTAATAAAATATTACATCAATGTGTTGTAAACAACACAAAAACAATAATAACAAAATCAGAAATAAACCCATAAAAACAACTAAACTGTAACAAAACAACAACCATTATGAAAATAATCAATACACCCAGAAACTATAAATAAACAGCTTAACAACAGTAAAAATTAAAAAACATATCGAATCAGTAAGAAATTCGCCACAATGAACAAGAGTGTGGAACCACATCTTATCATTCACAGAATCAACACCCAGATCAAATGGAGGAGTAAATAGATTCTTGTGTTTTCTAGTAAATATTGTTCTTCCTGCCAAACAAAAAATAAAAAAATGCATATTATAATTGAATAATGAAATCAATACAAAAAACAAAAAGAACAAAAATATTAACATACCTCGCCCTTTTGTTTCAACCATCAGCTAACCAAGCATCAAACTCCTTCTCATGAATTGGATCAGGAACTTGCCCAATGTTCTCATCTAGTGGCAATAAACCTTTAACATAACTAACCACCTTGTAATCTTCAACTTCTTGAACTAAACGAGAACCACCAGATTCAAAATCCTAACGAAATGGAGACTTCAAAGCAGCTCCAGGCTTTGCAAGCCTCTTTTAAACAACTGGAGTTGCTTGTAGATCAACTGACTCAACCTTGTCAAAAATAACAACTTCATGTTGGGAATATATGGCTTTACCTTATGCAAATCAACAATGAATTATGATAATAATAATAAAATATTTTAAACCCTAAATGTTGATCAAGATTCAAATTCAAAGTATGAAGGCAATTCTTGATAATCAAATAAACATGTTCATGATATGAATGTTAATATTGAATATAATGAACTAAATGATAAGATGATTTTAGATACATTTAATTATCAATACTACTAATGATTAACATAATAGAATCACAAAATACAAGATTAGGGTTAGAGACATACAACCTTTGTATTGAGCAACTTGAATCTTCAACTTGGGGAACTTCTAAGGCTTATACACAATATGGATATTGTTTTCCGAAATCTCTATTCCAAGCCTTCCCAATTGCTTGAAGCTTCAACTAAGTAGAATGATATTTGGGATTGAAAAAGCCTTGAAACTCATGCAAGTCAAGCAAACTTGATGAGTTTCTTGGAGAAAACTCTAGCCTTAGAGAGCTAGAGAGAGAATGAGTTTTAGAGAGAGAGTTGGAAAGTGTGATCAAGACTTTTCAACTCTAATAATCCATATATATATAGTGTAGGTATCATCATTGGTCTAACCAATAAGATTAGAGCATTTAAAACACATCATTAGGAGCATTTTACATAAACTGTACGACCCTAAAAGACTGCTCGGGCGATGCATCGCTTGCATGTAGGCGATGTATTGCCTAACAGGTGACACGTCGCCTACTAGCAGGTGATGTATCGCTTGCTAGGGTTTTTGAAGCCCTTCGCATTTAGGCGATGCTACGCCACTTAGGGGGCGATGTATCGCCACCCTCTCTGAATTTGGACCTCTCCAATGATCCTAAAATTGCTCAAAGTGCAACCAAAATTTTTGGAAATGTTTGGATACCTCATTGTATCACTTTAGACCCATAAAAGTCACTTTTAGAGGCCTTCTACACAATCTCATGTTTTCACTTCTCTTTAAGTGAAAATCGTTAAGTGTTTTGCACCTCAACGTGTAAACATCTTAACCATTATATTTAACCAATCTCAACAATCCCCCACTTGGTTAAATACAATCCTCTCTTCTTAGCTTAACAGTTTTGGTGCATAAAATAAAGTATCTTTCGATTTGAACTTTATCTTAGTGAAGGTATTACAAGGCCTTATCGAAGTCATTGGTGTCTTAAAGATTGAACCAAGTACTCCTTAATGATAAAACATGAAACACCACACACACCTCCACTTGACCATTCATTTTTCCACTTTTCTCGCTTAGCACTCATATGGCCATGTGCTCATCCATTTCATGAACTTTCCGGGGAGAAACTCCAACTCCCATGAGAGGCGGCACCACCTCTAAGTTCACATAGATGAAGTTCTTATAACATATTTGCTACCTTTAGAGATGCTTGTTGCACACAACTGAGCTTCATTAAAGGCGTTAGGCTTAACCCTCACTCGGTAGCAACCAACACTAACCATCCTTGGATGGAACTCATTATTTTGTTAGTGTTGAAACAATTCACCCAATAACTTGTTCTTACCCTTGATGTTCACAAGTTTGGAGTTGGGTTGCCATCATTGGTGAATATATTATTCTAGGAGTTTTAGTCTCATCCCTTTTGAAGTAGAACTTACTAACCTCTTCGCAAGAGGTTTTGTAAATGGATCCGCTAAGTTCTCACTTCTCTTTATACATGAGATCGATACGATTCCTTCTCGAATCAATTGTCTCACATACTCATGTCTTAGACTTATATGTCTAAACTTCTCGTACCATTATAAGCTCTAGCTAATGTGGCTTGTTTATCACAATTGGGATATTCTTCATGAAATCCCTAAGCCACTTGGCGTCTTTGCCCTTTGTCGCTAGAGTTATAAACTCATTCTCCATGGTTGAGTGAAATATATGTTTGTTTCTTTGAACCCCAAGAAACCGCTCTTCCTCTGAGCATAAACACCCAACCACTTGTGGAGAGATTATCTCCTACACTTGATATCCAACTCATATTGGAATATACTTTAAGTATCTTTGGGAACTTTGAATATTGGAGGCCTAGCTACTTGGTCCTTTTAAGGTACCCTAGAACTCTCTCAATCACTTTTCAATGTTCCATACTTGGATTGCTAGTAAACCTACTTAGTTTACTAACCGCATATGCAATATCTGCCCTTGTACAATGAGCGACGTACATTAGACTTCCTAATGCACTTGCATACTCAAGTTGATCCACTGCTCTACCATCATTCTTTTCAAGTTTTATGCATGAATCAAATGGTGTATTCGCCTCTTTGATTTTGAGATTACTAAATTTGTCAAACACTTTCTCAACAAAGTGAGCTTGACTTAAGGCATAACCCCCACTATTTCTTCTCACTTTTATACCAAAGAAGGTATCGACCTCTCAAAGGTCCTTAATTTAGAAAGTGGAAGATAGAAACCTCTTTGTTTCCGTTATGCCTCTCATCTCATTACTCAAAATCAACAATCATCAATATATAGACACACCAAGATGACATAATCATCACAAGACATAGTCATCACAAGTCTGATAGTATATGAACTTGTCCATTATTGTGTCTACACCCATCTGAAACAATATATTTATCGAATTTATCATGCCATTTTTTGGTGTTTGTTTTAAACCATATAATGATTTAACAAGCCTACCCACTTTATGTTAATTTCTCCTTAGAACAAAACCCTTTGGTTGTTCCATATAAATCTCCTCATCGAGATCTTCATTTATGAATACCATTTTGACATCCATTTGATGAACATAAAGGTTATATATTGATGATAAGGAAAATAGTATTCTTATATTGGTTGTCCTAGCAACCGGTGCATACATGTCAAAGTAATCAATTCATTCCTTTTGTTTAATACTTTGGCTACTCATCTAGCTTTGAAGGACTGTATGTGCCATCAGTGTGATTTTTCCTCTGAAATATCCACTTGCACCCAATTGGTTTTGAACCTTGTGAAAGGTCTACTAATTCCCATGTGTGGTTTTACATAATTGAATCCGTCTCATCATTTATTGCCTCCTTCCAAAAATATAGTCTCACGAAGACATTGCTTCTTGGTAGGTTTTGGGATCATCCCCAACATGAAGAATCATAGGAAATTTACATGTGACTTCTTCAAGACTACCGCAGAGTATCTCTACTTGAGAACATTTCTCAATTGATCCCAACTCTTTAAGCCTTTGGCTTCTCCGGTGCAATATAGGTTGCTCATCAACCTTTGGATCTTTCTCTTTAAGAGATTCTCCAACACCTGTGGGTTCTTGAGAATTGCTATCACAATATAACATATTCTCAAAGAACTCCACTTCTCTTTATTCAATTATCACATTAGACTCCAAGTCTAATAGCCTATAGGTCATGCTATTTGAGGCATAGCCAACAAATGCATACTTTATGGCCCTTGGACCCAACTTGGTCCTTTTAGGCTCCGCGCTCTTGCAATAAACAAGGCACCCCCACACTTTAAGATAGCCTAGGTCAGGCATCTTTCCTCTCCATAACTCATATGGAGACACATTGTTCTTTTTCATTAGAATTCGATTCTATATATGACACGCAACAAGCAAGGCTTCACCTCACAAATTATAACACAATTTATCATGTAAAAGCATAGAGTTAATCATCTCAAGATAAGTCCTATTATTTCTTTCAACTATTCCATTTTGTTGTGGAGTGTATGGTGCAGTACATTTATGTATAATGCCATGTTGTTCACAAAACATATTGAAATTATTTTAAAAGTATTCACCACCTCTATCACTTCTAAGAGTCTTTATTTTCCTTTCCAATTGATTTTCTACTTCAGCTTTATAGAGCAATCATCTATAAAAGTTATGAAGTATCTATTTCCTCCTCTAGTCAACATGTCATTCAATTCACATAAATCATTATGTATTAAATCTAGCAAGTTTGAACATCTATCAACACTTGGAAAATCTTTCTTTACCATTTTAGATTTAACACATAATTCACATTTATCATGCTCGTTCACATCACAATTAATTAATTCACTTTTAACAACTTTTTTAATTGTGTTATAACCTATATGAGCAAGTCTATTATGCCACAAAGTAATAGAATTAGAATTAATCACATTGCAAGATTTAGATGCCATATCATTATTGTCACTATCAAGAACACAAAGTTTGATCATTCCATCACATGTATAACCATTTCCCACAAAAGTACACAACTTAGTCAAAGTGAGTTTATCGAATTCAAACTCCATTTTGATGCCGGATTTACTTAATAGACTTCCACTCATAATGTTTCTAGTCATATCGAGAACATAGAAAACATAAATTAGGGTCACTTTATTTCCATTTGTGAAGAACACATCAATGCAACCCCTTCCAAGTACCTTGGATCTCTTTTCATTTCCCATTTGGACTTCAAGTCCCACCTTTGCACTTTCAAAGGTTTTGAAAAGATTTTTATCATAGGTTGCATGAATGGTGGCACAAGTATCATACCACCATCCTTGTACCTTTTATTAGGTTGCATTAATTTTACTCAAGGTTGCAATGATCTCAACATCAATTGCATTGACATATTCACCTTCTCTTAAGGTTGCATTAGTCTCATCACTACATGCATGGACCATGTCAAATCTCTTTAGGGTTATCATACATTCCTCATCGAATGCATTAAATTCAATTAAGGTCACAAATATCTCATCATCAATTGTATTGACCTCAATCTCATTATGGTTAATTTTACAATTTCCATATCTCACATGATGATCAATAACTTTACAAACAAAACAAGTACAACAATAACCCTTGAGTTATTTATTAACATTCACCATTGTACTCTTAATATAAACAATAATTTCAAACTCGCAAAAAATATGGCAACAAACACATTTCATTCAAATTCTTAAATTCTACACATTTAGAAATAAGGAGCTTGATGATACCAATCTCCTTAAGCATTTAATCCCATTGAGTTGTCTCATCCTTTGTTGATGAAGAATTTGAATCTATATCCACATTCATGTAGAGCATTTCCAAATAGAACTTTCTTTGATCTTTCATGGTTATGTGTCCAACACAAACCAAATCTTGAAACAAGGATTTGAAGGTTGTAGAAAATGAATCAATTTCCCTCATTGTTGATTATGCAAAACACAAAATGAAAGTAACTAGAAATAGAGATCTTGATATTTGGGAATATATGGCTTTACTTTTTGCAAATCAATAATGAATTATGATAATAATACAATATTTCAAACCCTAGATGTTGATCAAGATTCAAATTCAAAGTATGAAGGCAATTCTTGATAATCAAATAAATATGTTCATGATATGAATGTTAATCTTGAATATAATGAACTAAATAATTAAATGATGATAAGATGAATTTAGATACATTTAATCATCAATACTAACAATGAATAACATAATAGAATCACAAAATACAAGATTAGGGTTAGAGAGATACAACCTTTGTATTGAGCAACTTGAATCTTCAACTTGGGGAACTTCTAAGGCTTATACACAATATGGATATTGTTGTCCGAAATCTCTATTCCAATCCTTCCCAATTACTTAAAGTTTCAACTAAGTAGAATGAGATTTGGGATTGAACAAGCCTTGAAACTCATGCAAGTCAAGCAAGCTTGATGTGTTTCTTGGAGAAAACATTGGTCTTAGAGAGCTAGAGAGAGAATGAGTTTTAGAGAGAGAGTTGGAAAGCATGATCAAGACTTTTCAACTCTAATAATCCACATATATAGTGTATGTATCATCATTGGTATAACCAATAGGATTAGAGCATTTAAAACACATCATAAGGAGCATTATACGTAAACTGTATGACCCTAAAAGACCGCCGCAGGTGATGCATCGCTTGCTAGGGCTTTTTAAGCCCTTCGCATTTAGGCGATGCCACGCCACACGTATCGCCACCCTCTCTGATTTTGGACCAATCCAATGGTCCTAAAATTGCTCCAAGTGCCACCAAACTTTTTGGGAATGTTTGGATACTTCATTGTATCTTTTTAGACCCATAAAAGTCACTTTTAGATGCCTTCTACACAATCTCATGTTTTCACGTTCTTTAAGTGAAAATCGTTAAGTGTTTTGTACCTCAACGTGTAAACATCTTGTTATACCCAAAAATTGGAGAATGCATCCTAGGAGGCTAAGGAGAATGCATCTAGGAGAGTGCCTCCTAGGAGAGCTAAGGGGAGTGGTCCTAGGAGACTCCAAGGAGGATGTGGTCCTAGGAGACCCCAAGGAGGGTGTGGTCCTAGGAGACCCCAAGGGTGTGTAGGAGGCAAGCCTCCCAAGGTTTTCTAAGTGTTGGCTCGAACGTGTCCAAGGTAAATAGCTAAGGAGGAGGAGTCTCATGCAAGAGAATGGAGACTTAGACTTTCATAAGGAAAGTCTATACAATGTTCGATCGGACATGTTTGGGAGATGCTAAAGAAGGTTGCCTCAATGTTGTCCAAGGTGAGGTTCCCTCAATATTGTCCAAGGTGAGGTTCCCTCAATATTGTCCAAGGTGAGGTTCCCTCAATGTTGTTCAAGGTGAGGTGCCAAGGAAGTTGCCTCGGACCACCTTGGTCCGAGGAGAAGCTAAGGAGATTGGTTCAAGGAGGGACATGGCATGCTGGAGGAGAGTACATGTTCGAGGAGAACCATGCACGTTCAGCCCACCCAAAGCATGTCCTACCACCATGCATATCCTACCACCATGCATGTTTAACCAGCACTTGCATGGGTAGTGAGTAGGAGGTGGACCAACTAGCTAGAGGAGACTAAGTCAGATACAACTTCAACAACATGCGCGGGAATCTCTCATTCTTCCCACAAATAGGGAGTTTGTTACATTTTGAATGTTGAATGTTTATTTGTAATATAAATATAATAAATATAGTAAAATATCCCTATTATAAGGGGATATCAGTTGAGGATCCCATCTCTATAAATAGAGAGCTGATGGGATGAGAAGAGGACCCCTTCTGCTTATTCTTTCTAGAGAGATAAAATTGGGTCTGTCTATTCTAGAGAGAGAAAGTGCTGAAATTAGAGAGAATTCTTGTATTTTCACAATTTATACTGAAGAAACTCAGTTGGCATAGTCCATCTGATCTTGAGTATAGATTTATAAATCACAACTCTAAGTGGATTAGGCTATTACCGACAATCGGGGCTGAACCACTATAAAAATTCTGTGTTATTTACTTTTCTTGTTGATACCGTCTGTTGTCGTTTACATTCTCTTGAAGGTTCGTCATATTTGACGTTCTCACGTCGTTGGCTAAAAACGCGGTCAACACATCTTAACCATTATATTTAACTAATCTCAACACTTCAGGTTGCTGAACTGATGTAGCAACAGAAGCATCCTCAACTATTTTGGCAACCGAACTTACATTGTCAGCAACAGCCAATCCACTTGAAGACAACTGGAAAAAAACAATGAAAAACATATATAAAAAATAAACATTTATTATAATAAAAATAAATCAACAACACAAAAACAACATTCAGACAACATCAAAATAACATTTATAATAATCAAATACAGCTAGCAACACAAAAAAAATATTTAGACAACCACAAAACAACAACACAACTAACCATCATTTTTGACACAACTGCTAATCCAGTCAACACAGGATCATCAACTTGAAGCTGGCTTAGTTCATTGAAAAAATTATTTAAATCCTTCTCATTATCAGCCTTATATAAATACATAAAAAAGTTAAATAAAATAATGTTACAATATTGAAATTTAAAAAATGAAATATTCATACGTACCTTGCCAACTTTTTCCTCAACAACATTTTGAGAAGATCCCTCAACAACATTTGAATCTTAATCCACATCAACTTTCCCTTCAACATTACCGCCAATATCTACTTCATCACCGCCTCCACCATGATGATGATGATCATCACTTTGGCCCTAAAAAACATCATTATTATCATCACTTTCTTTATCATCCTCCTCATCATCATTATCCTTTAACTCTTCATCGTTGTTCTTATCATGAATGTCAGCATCACTTTCAGTCTCCTCATCATCTTCAACATCCACAATAACCTTAGCATGAACATTTTCCTACACAAACAACAAAAAACCAACATTTGGGTTTTTTTGTTTCTTTAACAATAAAACAAACACTACAAAAATAAGACAACATTTTCAATACATTTGAAATAGAACAATCAAACATTGAATCAATTTTTTTGTGCAAATCTTGTACATAAGAAATAAGGTCCTTAAAATTCAGCTCAACAAAGGCTTTCAAGACAAACATGTCAATGGACAACGACTGTTGCTAACTTACAACTTGAGAAAGTTTGCTCTTTAATTCTTCAATACTAGTTGAGGAAGCACTTTCATCTACCTTTGAAGAACAACCACCATCAAATGTCTTATCTGGAAAATCATCATCTTCAACTTCTTCAGCACCAAGTTTTGTGTCATGAACAACACGCTTACCTTTACCACGATTATCAAGTGTTCGATCTTGAAAAAACCCTTTCAAATTCAACTCAACAATCTTTGTATCAGTAGGAACCAAGTTTTGTACCCGTAACCACAACAGTAAAACAACAACAAAACAACATAAATGAAACATTAGATTGTTAACAACAAAATCTAGAGAAACGGAATATCAACTAGAAATAAACAACATAAAAAAAATTACCTTTGCCAAAAGAATATAAAAAATGTGCCTCTTCAATTCGTACAAAGTTGGAGTTTTTATACCAGTGCTCCAATTTAAAATCCTTGGAACTGTAGCACTCTCACGAAAAACATATTTGCCTTCAATGTAAGGGAAACACTCGAAAAACCGAACTTGGAAAGCATAAGGACAACCTAACAACCTATAATAACCTTCATAATGATCTTTGTCATGAGCTCTTACGTATTTGTTTTTCTTCTTATTCCCACTAGCAATCTTCCCCTTAAAAGACTCCAAAGTAATAGCAAACGACTCCTTCCCCCAACAATATTTATGATAAAGGCCACTATCAACAATATCTATATCTTCCTTAGAAACTGCTCTATTCTCAGGACCACTCAAAAGAAAACACTGTCAAATATAGAACATCTAACTTGATGGCAAGCTCATCATCATTCCCCACCCCTCACCATTAAATGCATCTTAAATATTTTTTTGTTAATTTTGCTTACTCCAACAAGACACTCTTCAATAATACTATTGTAATCTTGCCTATAATCCATTTTGTTACATTCCCCATGGAAATCCAAACCAGTGATCAAACTAAATTCCTCAATACTAAATTTGATCCTACGACCAGAAATATTTGCCCAAAACTCATTAGGATTAAACTAATTAACCTCCCTCAACAACAAACTATGAGACAGTTGAGGTTGAAATGTGAAATTAAGAATACCCAAATAATGACCAAATATGGTTTCAGAAAACATCACATTCTATCTATCAGACAAATGCTTATTTAGGTTTGCAATGACACTATGATTACAAGTTGCAACCAATTTAGTATTAAAATAGTTTGACTCGGCATAACAGTTGTCCCAAACCTATAAACAAAAACAAAATAAGTTACATAAACATAAAATGAGAACAAATACAAACAAAACCAAAAAAAAACCCAATAGAAACCCTAAAACAACCTGTAATCAGAAACAAAACAAAAAAAAAAAAGTAAAATTTAAACCAATTATAAAAAAATGCATAAAACTTTCAAATCAATACAAAAAAAAACTAGAATGCTTTAACAAAATCACAAAATAATGATCACAAATAATTTTCCAAAAAAAAAACAAAAAAAGAAAAATAGATAAACGAAAGAAACTAGAAAAAAAACAAACTAAAAACTAACCTTAGCTCCTTTATCCGCTTGCACTATTCCCCCTTCATTCCAGAAACTTCAGAAATTTTGGGACCACAACTTTTAGTTCTTAACCTTTTTTCTTTCCTATTTTCAACGTGATCAGAAACAACACGTGTCTTTAAAGATTTAGATCTATCTTCATCAACTTTTTCTGGGTTGCCTTTAGGTTTTTTTCCTTTCGCGGACCGACCAAAAACTTTCTTCCCCATTCTCAAAATTTCTTTACAAGGCTTAAATGATTTTCTGGGTTTTTTTGGAGATGGAGAACATGAAGCAGAATGCGCAATAGCCATCTCCGGTGACACACTACTATTTATATAGATACAAAAATGGTTTACAAAAATTTGAAATTAAAATTTTGTTAAAAAAGAGAGGGAAAACGAAAAATATTTCATAAACTATAATGTGATAGCCACGAGATCGTAAAGATAAAACCGTTCATTTAACCAAGAAGGTCATGAGAAGTTAGAGAATGGACTGAAGAGAAAAAAAGTGGATTGAAGGTGCAGGGGTTGTTGAAACGTGTAAGCTATTTCAATATATATATATATAGTAAGCTAAGCATGTAAAAAAGTAAAAACCATGTGTCACTTAGAGGATACCGTAATAGTGTAATATTAAAAAATATTAAACAGTAAAAAAAACTGTATAAAAGAAAATAAAGGTGCCTGGTAGTAAAAAAGTAAAAATAGTGCCAATTTTGGCACTTTACGTAAATTTCTAAAAAAAAAAGCATCTATTGTCATTTTATTGTGTTCCCATTTTGTTGTCGTATTATTAATTATTTGTCGTATCCTCATTCTATAGTCGTTTATTTTATTTATTGTCTTTTATTAAATTTTCTGTCGTTTTCCTCATTTATAATCATTTTCTTGTTTTGTTGTCGTTTTCCTGATTTTTCATCGTTTCCCCATTTTATTGTCATTCTTAAAGGTTTTTTTGTCCTTCATCCATTGTCATTTTGAGTCTTGGTGTATTGTCGTTTACCAACTGGTGCAATTTTTTCATATATGAATTTTCTTAGATATTTTAGCTAGAGGTGTCAATTTGGGTCACGACATGAAAATAAATAGGTTTGGGTGGCATGTTTAATAATCGTGTTTGTGTTTGAGATTTTGACATGTTTAATAATTGTGTCGTGTTCGTGTTTACCTTAATCGTTTCGTGTTTGTATTCGTATTTTTGACACGTTTAATAATGGTGTCGACACGAATTTGACACAATTACACGAATTGTCAGCCCTAATTTCAAAAGCTATATTATCCAATTCAAATTTATCCTACAAATAAACAAATTGAATAATAAGCTGTTGACGCGATTCTTCGGCAACAGATAATTAATAGAATAAAGAGTGGGATTAGTGCTAAATAATGAACCGTAATAGATGAATGATCTCAAAGTAAAATTATAACTCGAATACTTTTTTAGGTGGTTCAAATGTTAAAATCCTTCTAGTCCACCAGCCAATATTATTGCTATCTTTCTGATATTCTTTATAGGGTATTTCTTTACAAAATAGAATCCAACCCCTTACAACTCCCAGGGTCTCCATATTTATAGGGAGAGGGCACCTGGGGGTTGGCAAGGGAGGTCATCCCGTGACCTTCTTACCCATCATGTCACTTCTGTGGTATTCATGATTAATTCCTAAAACCTGACAATGAAGTGTGGTCTAATCAATAGGTAAGGGGGATAATGGGCCGCACGGCCCAACCCAGTCGTGGGTGCCTGAACATGCACGTTTATGCTGCGTGTCCGAGAATTCAGGGATGGATCAGACACGTGATGTCTGATATATGCACGTTTACATTGCGTGGTTGACTTTATAAAAGGTCAGAGGCGCCAACTCAAGCTCGTATCTCGAGCTTGATGTAGTCTCAGCTCGTGGTGTCCATACTTCTGACTCGACTCCTTAGCAATCTCATTAAGCCTTTGGTTACCTCGAGCTAAAGAGGTAGGACCTTGTAACAGCAGCTCCGGGTACATGGCATCCACGTGGATGATATAATTATGCCCTTTCTCAGCTCACTAATAGCCCATGGATATTTAGGGCGTACATAAGCTATGGACAATCATAAACTCTTTCAAATTTATTGGTAAGACATATGCCATGTCTAAGATCATTCTCTCTTGTAATATTAAAAAAGTGGTAAGACGAAACCATCCATATCCTTGAGACCTGTTAGAAAATAATATGTTGCCTCAATAGAAAATATGTGGACTATTACTACTCTAGACAAAATAGTACAAATAAAGCAAATATTGATTAAATAAGATTACAACTCTATGACTGAAAATTACAAATAAAATAAGAGAAGAAGTAGAAGAAGAGAATAGAGAAATACAACTATAAACAAAAGATACAAATAAAGTAGTAGTGTTGAAACAAAAGAAATAAAAGATTACAACTCTAAACAAGAAATACAAGTAAATAGAAAAGAAGAAATAAGATGAAAAATAGTTGTAGAAAAAGGAAATAACAAGAACAAGAAAAGAAGAACACTTTCACTCACACCACCAAAGTGAAGAGCATCGGGGATCACCAACTTGAACAAAGTTTAAAACCTTTGTCCAAAAGCTTATTTCCCCCTATCTCAAGCATTAATGGAACTCTCACAATTTGGAAATAGCTCTCTGGAATAATCAAGCCTCTAGGTGTTTTCTAGCCAAGTGCTCTTACAAGTGAGCATTATGCTCCTATTAATACATTTTGAGATTGTTAGGATTAATGCCCTAAAAGCATGTAAAGAAATTTTATTGGTTTTAAATAAAAGTACAATTTTATTATATTTGAATTTTATAATTATTGTTTGAATTAATTATATATTAATATTAAGAAAATTCCCTATTTATTAATGAGAATATGATCTTGTATTAGTATGAGAGAATTAAGATCATATATGATAAATAAAATAGTCATTAACATATTAAAGTAAAGAATCTTTAATGAATGATTACTAGTACGGTTTGCTAAGCATACGAGATGCAAGTAATCAAGATTCAGATTACTGATGTGGATTGACATCTTAGTAAATGTGTTGTATATAATAGAGATTATATATGACAGGACTGATGAGAATCAATTATCTTTATAAACTTGCCGTTTGACGTAAATATTTTCATAATAGATGATCATTTGTAGATCAGTCTAAATCTTGAGTATTCATGAACTCACGTTTATGTTTATTGGATCTTTTGATTCACTCATTAAGGCCTTTTAGAATAATGAGGCTAATGACTTTTGTTTTGGAGATTTAATATCATGGATGGCTGGGAACATGAATTACAATATTGGAATCCATGCTTTCCTAACGGGTGGAATATTGGTTCCCTTTAGGGTTGATTCTGGAACCGAATAGTTATTGAGCTCAAATATATAATTAGATTATAGATTAATCATTTGCTAGTGAATTAATGGTACTTAAAGATCAAGAGGTAATTAGAAGGGTAAAACAATAATTTTGATTAGCTTTAATTAACGAACCAATAATGGAGGACATAACTACATATATTTATTATATCAATGGACTACTAGAGAAAACTCTATAAATATAATTCTATAAATACTTAGAGTGCAATTCCATATTTATAGTGGAGTAATCATGGAATTAATAAATAAGATTATTGGATTAAAGAGTTTAATTGATAATCTGGTTTATTAGAGCTTCGTATTATAGGTCCATGGTCCCCATATCACCTCTGGCCTACACTGTCAAGAGTAAGGATGTCAAAAGAAAGATTTGTAAAGGGAAATGACTAGCTTACAAAGGAATTAATTTTCCAGGGCAAGAAAATAATTATGGGTAATTGATTAATTGTGAATTATTTAACTATATAGTTTTTATTTTGAAAAAAAATAGGTTAAAATTAATATTAATCTTGTTTGGATTTATATAAAGAGAGAGAATAATAAATATCTTATTTATAATATGATATTTATTTATTTAATTTAAAACTGATATTTTAAGATAAAGTTAATTTTGAATTAACTAATATTTATGTTGGGATAAATATATTGTCTTAAAAGTTAATTAAATAAACAAATGAGAAAATTAAGGAAACCCTAATAGGGCTGGGTTACACACACACTGTATAGTACAGTGTGTGACGCCTAGCATCAGAAATTTTTATCCTTGGGATTTGAATTTTGAATTTAAAAAAAGTTTGTTTAGTTAGTTATTTACTTATTCTTTTTTAATATGATTTAAATAAACAATTAAATGAAATTATCTAATCAATTTTTTAATTTAAATTATATTTTAATTAAATAAAGATTATTTAATTAGATTAAATATCTTTATAAGTATGATAGTACGTAACTTTTAGATAAAAAAGGCTTTATTATTATTTTGAATAAAAATATATACAGACTCTCTCTCTCTAAAGCGATAGTTTTCTCTAAACCTGAAAACTATTCTAAACCTTTTCTCTGTTAAAACTCTCTAAATCTCATGTGTTAAGTACATCTAGGGAGTCACATAAATCAACATTTTGAATCCTACATGCCCACACACATCCTTGTGTATTTGAGGATTGGTCTGGAAGATTAGGGTGTGAGATCTTAGAACACTGGATAGGAAGATCGTTGATTTATACAAAAAGACTCAAGGACACTTGATAGGCAGCAAGAGGTAATCCCTGATCTATTTGTATGTGATTTAATATTTATATATGTATATGATCCTGGCTGGTATTAATATTTATTAAAACGAGTCCATATATTCCGCTGCATACCTTTGATTTGATCATTTAATACCAAGAATTGGTATCAGAGCTGTCTATACATGTATATATATATTAAATACTTTGTGGGTTTCTTGCATTTTTTATATGTATACTGAATGAATGGATATGTTTTTTGAATGTATGGTTGAATGGTGGATCGTTAATTATATGGTGCTATTAGGTTAAAATTTTTATTGTTTTTCTAGATCTTGTGTAAGCCATAAAGGGCATAGGATTTTTGTAAATTAATTTGAGAAATATGTATTTAAAAAAAAATTGTACACAAAGATAATGTAACATCCCAAATTTCCTAATAATGCTTAGGGCCTTGATTAGGGGGCATGGATGACAAATTATTGAATTATGTGATTATGCGATATATATGTGCATCATTATGTGATTATGTGAATTATATTATAATATGACTAAATATGCATGTTTATGTGTATTAAATATGCGTGTGGGCCCATTTCTGTTTAAAAGAACAATTTTTGTAATTTGGCCCATTATAAGTATATTTGGCATATATGTGGTATGTGTGTGGTACTACATTACTATGTAGATATGTTAGGGTTACTCGGCACGAGACGATCCTAAAGAGCAAGTTAATGGGAAAGCCACAACGGGACCCATACTTGACTCGGAGTGAGTCAAGGGGTATATTGGGTATTTAGCACATTACCGGGATATTGGGTAATGGGAATGATTATTTGATGATATATATGGGAGTTAGTGAGATCATGAGGGAATTCTAGGAATTTTGACTATTTTACCCCGATGACGTTTTTGGGACCCCGAGCATTAGGATTTGCTTGAGGTTACTTAAGCTCGAAGTAACCTGTCAGAAACATAAAAAGAACGTTCAGTATGTTCTCACTCTCATTCTCTTTTTGACGCCGTAATCATTTTCGAAGGAAACTCGAGTTTTAGGACTCGGATTCAAGCAAGGTTAGAGTCATAACGATTCTAGGAAATATTGGAAACTTATTAGCCGAAGGATATAATTGGGAAACGACTCAATCAGAGGTAATCCAAGTTTTGAGTTTTCAAGTTTTTAAGCTTTGATTGGATTTTATGCTTTGATGAGTTTTTGAGTTGTTTAAAGCTTAGGTTTGGATGGTTTTGGGCCATTGAGATGTTTAGAAACTTTGTTTTTGGGATTTGAATGTGTTTGGATAGGTTTATGGAGGGATTTAAATGGGAAATAAATGAAGAAAATGGCTGGGTTCGAGGTTGGGTCGTGACCTTGTTCTTGGAAGTTGCGACCTATGTGAACCCAGAACCAAGAGGGGTTCTGCCTGGGGGGCGCGCCGTGTGGCGTGCTGCCCCTTTGGCACACCCACATGGGGCCATTTTGTAAGTGAGCATGCGTTGGTGCTTGATCATTAGTCAAGTCTTGCACCAAGCAACCTCATGGGATAGGGTAGTGGCAGTTTTGTAATTATGCATATGTCTCCCAGACCAAAATCATATATGTTACTGGGAAGACCTTGTATCCCTAGAAGGCTCCTTAGAGGAAGATGACCTGGTGACCAAGGGAAGCACCATGGCCATCAGCAGATAGGGGCCACAGCTGTGTACTCCATTGCCCTATCAAGGCTATATATTAATAAAACGATGTTTATCCATACTTGCCCTTGTATGCTCCCTTGTTGCCTATGTGTTACTTGTTTTTTTATCTTCGTTGGGCCATTGCGTGCCACTTGCCTTGTTGTGTGCTTTGTGTTGTGTGGACGTTTCCAGGAATGACTTGCTTTGTGCTTGCTCATACTTCGTTATTGATTGTTGCATGTCTGAGATGTGTATGTGGCTAACCACTGAGTTTGTTTGCTTGCAGGTGTGTGTTGTAGGCTGACTTACTAGCTTGAAGTGTCTGCAAGTGTCGCACGTTCCGTCTACTTGGAGTACCCAAATAGCCGGCCCGTGACATGCCGTAACTCTAGGGGGCAAGTCGCAGCCCGCACCCTGAAGCCCGAGCAGAGGGTTGTCTGTCTGTGAGGCGCGCTGCGACCCCCAGGGCCAAGTCGAGGCCCGCATGTGCAGTTTTGGCTAGGTTGGGTTTTTATTCATGGGAACTTAAACCTAATGGATCGATATCAATCCTACTACCCGGTTTGGTAGGATTCGACGTCCCGGAGGATAGGACTCAGTCCGGAAGTCTTTATTTACTCGTTTTGATGGGATTCTATATTATGGTCATGATTATGTGATCGCTAGGGGTTCAGAATCAGGATCGTGCTTGAGGGTCGTTTATTGGTAACCTGTGCTTGGACCAAAGGTAAGAAAACTACACCCAGTATGTGATGCATGTGATTATGGCATGGCATGGATGTTGAATATGGAATTGATCAAAGCTTGAGTCTCTGTAAATGTGCATGATTATGATTATGCTTGTGATTGTTGATTAACCATGTTGAGTGCCTTAAATCTGGATATTTAACATATGATATATGTCTGTTTGCATTACCTCATTGAGGAAGCACTGACTTATTAGTCAAGGACGGAAATAGTGCTGAGCGCTGGTCATAAAGCACTAACTTATTAGTCAAGAGCGGGAATAACGCATCGAGCGCTGGTCGATATGATTAGATATAATCAACAGAGCATTATACGCTCATCCGAACCTATGGTCGAAGAAAACTAAAGCGCTTGGCTAGTTTATGACTAGTTGCTCAGAGCCAGAGCTAGAAGGCCTAAGTGACTTGATGGTCACATGGCTTAGGGCACAGGTCCCTAGAGTGATTTCATGGTCATCTATCCAAGGCACAGGACCCCAGGTTGACTCCATCGTCATCTATCTAGGGCACAAGACCCCAGGTTGACTGCATGGTCATCTATTCAGGGCGCAGGACCCCAGGATGACTCCATGGTCATCTATTCTGGGCAAAGGACCCCAGGTTGACCCCATGGTCATCTGATTAGGGCTGCAAGCCTGAGAATGATCCCATAATAATTTATTTGTACTTGCCTGCATGCATGAATAGGGTTTTTACTACTAGGCATGCTTATTAGGATTTGGTGACATGTTATTAACTGCTTATAACCATGTTTAAGTTTTCTTGCTGAGCCTTGGCTCACGAGTGTTATGTGGTGCAGGTAAATGTAAAAGAAAGTTGGACCATCCTTGAGTTGGAGAGCTTAGGTGACAATGTGTACATATGCAACTGCTTGACCACCACGGTCGAGGGTTTAAAGAGGAACTAGGGTCAAACCCTCTTTTGCCGCTTAGGTCAGCAGGTTGTAACTCTTTTATTGTAATTAAGCTTTCAAATGTATTTGGGATCCCATGTATACAGTAAACGTTTTAGTGAAACATTTGTATCTTTGACCAAAAATTTTAACCTTAAACTGTTAATCACATTTAGCTACACGATTATGGCTGAATGACTCATTTTGCGAGTTTAGCACTATTTATAACACACAGTGTAATGGTCCCTGGGTAGTAGGGCGTTACAACTTGGTATCAGAGTGAGCCAAGGTTAAGGGTTCTTGTAGACAACTTGGGCATGTGCACTCGTCACTAAAGACAAGCTTCACTCAAGGTATGGTAACTATTTATGTGGTTGTGTGTTTAACTGCTTAAATAGAATGTAAATGCTTTAGCTGCATACCTTATTAGGAAGCATGGGATCCTGTTAGGGCTTAGCCCTTGACTATTAATATGATAATGTGATTACATGCTTAGTGATTATATGAATGTGTTAATTGCATGCTGGAGTTGAGAGCATGGTATGTATGTTGGTAGAGCAGGGGTTATGGATTGATGCTTGAATGTTGTGTGCATGTATTTTGGTACCGCAGTGGAATGTGAGTGTGGTGTTGTGTGATTGTTCTCGTGGGGGAAGATTTTTGAATGTGCTCATCTTGTTTAATGGATCAAGTTATTGACTACAGACTAATCAGAGGTTATGTACCCAAGGCAGTTATTGGGACCCAGTGGTGGTTATACCGAGGCTAGGAATTACAGCCAGGGCCTGAACCCTTCACCTGCCCCTCAGAATTTGGAGTAGGTGTTTACAAATATGCAAGTAAGATTGCAGTGGAAAGAGGAAGAGATCAGGTGTTTAAGACAGCAGCAGGTTTTGTCAGGGAACACCTCTTCCTTTGTTATGCCAGGAATGGCACCAGTATTAGCTCATCTTAGGGTTGAGAACAGGTGGAAATTTCTGTGGAAGATTCCAGGAATATTATCCTCCAGTTTTTGAGGGAGGCCTAGATCCATTCAGAGCTGAGCAATGGATGGGCATGATCAATTCCATCCTTGATAGTATGGGAGTGGTAGGTCACGATAGGGTGATATGTGCTACATATGTGTTGCGAGAAGATGCCCAAACATGGTGAGAAGTGGTATCCCAAACACGAGAAACTATTGTGATGAAATGGAAAGAATTTAGGCAGTTGTTTAATGAAAGATATTACTGTAATGCAATCAAGACTGCTAAGACAAATGAGTTTTTGAACCTGGTTTAGGGAAATGCAATAGTAACCGGGATGTTAACAGATTCGATGGGTGGAAAGAACAATTTATCCAAGGAGATTCAATCCATGAAATCTCTACCTACACATGAAATCTCTACCTACACTCAAGTGGTAGGGAAGGCTTTTGTTGTTGAGAGCACAAGAAATGAGATTGAGAAGGAGAGTGCCAGAGAGCGCGGAGCTTAGATTGTGATACCTTCATTTATTGGATCGAGCAAGGAAGAGGATTGGAAAATCTACCCAGAATGCACTCGGTGCAAGAGGCTTCATTTGGGAGAATGCCGAGCAAAGGCATGTTTCTTATGTGGGATGGTTGGGCATTTCAAGTTAGATTTCCCAGGGCGAAGGAAGGATGAGCCAAAGGGGGTGGACAACTCGACCCCAGCTCGAGTGTTTGCTCTGACGCAGTCAGAGACTGAGAGTGAGATTGGGGCTGGTTCCCCAGTAGTGGCAGATCAGCTTTTTAGTTTTGATTTTTTGTATTATGTTGATTGGTTTTGGTGCCATGTTGTTCTTTGCTTTGTTGCATCTAGAGAGGCCTAGACTTGATATGCAGATTACATGGTTATGTTGTGATGAGAATGTGGTACTATATTGGTAATTTTAAGAGATGAGTTAGATTATTGTGGAAATGACTCATCAGTTGATTTGATAGAGTTGGTTATGACTGACATTGATATGATCCTGAATATGGATTGGTTAACCAAGTTTGGGGCAATGATAGATTGCAAGGAAAAGGTGGTAACTCTTGGGCTTGAGAGTGGGAAACCCTTGTATTTGTTGGCATTGTGCATGGAACCCCATATGCTTATGACATCTGTACTTAGAGCTAAAGACCTATTGTAGGAGAGGTGCATAAGAGTCTTAACTAGTGTGGTGGATACAACTCAGGTCGTGCTAGTGGGACTAGGACAGATTGGATTAGTGTGTGAGTTTTTGGATGTGTTCCTGGGGATTTGCCAGGGTTACCTTTACACAAAGAGGGAGAATGTTTATTAGGTTGGTGCCAGGGTTGGAACCAGGTCTAGGGCATAGTATTGAACATCTTCAGTAAAGCTGTAGGAACTAAAGGCTCATTTATTAAGTAAGATGACATTCTTTAAGGTGGATATTCGATCTGGTTATTACTAGCTGAAGATCAGGGAGAAGGATATGAAGAAGACTGCCTTCCATATCAAATATGGGCACTAGGAGTGCTGTGTTATGCCTTGTGGATTTGACTTATGCCCCAGTTGTTTTGATGGATAAGATGAATAGGGTATTAAGAGATTATTTGAATTGGTGTGTGATTGTCTTGATCGATGATATTGTGGTATACTCTTAGTCAGAGATTGGCCAAGGCCAAGGAAACCCCAGGGGTCAAGAGTTTCCTTGGATGGACAAGATATTACATGGGTTTTGTGAAAGAATTCTTGAGGATTGTTACCTCATTGACAGAAAAGGTGATTGCCTATGCATCACGTTAGCTGAAGGATATGACTAGAACTAGAATAGAGTTACTAGTGGGCCAGTTTGCCAACATTACACTTCCGTTTACTCTTTTAGAGAAGTTTAAAGGAAAAACAATTGAGTGACCCACATGCGGGAAGGATTGAGGGGAATGTCTTAGGCGGATTAGTTAAGGACTATATAGTGTGAGGCATGAGTTTATTGAGGTATAAGGATCAGATTAGTATTCAGATGGACACTAAGATTAAATGGGAGGTTCTAGATGAATCTCATACTACTCCTTATTCTCTTCTTCCAGGCACCATGAAGATTTACCAAGATGTGAAAGCTTTTTATTGGTGGCCTGGAATGGAGAGGGACGTAATTGAATAAGTGGAAAAGTGCCTAACCTGTTAGTAGGTCAAGACAGAGTATCAGAAATCAATAAGGCCAATACAGCCTTTGTATATTCCATAGTGGAAGTTAGAGAACATCGCGATGGATTTGGCGGTGGGGCTGCCTGGGATAGTGGGCCAGCATGATTCGGTTCGAGTCATCATGGACCAGTATACAAAGTCAGCTTGCTTTTATCAGTAAGGATGCATAATACTGTTGACCAGTATGCAGATCTCTCTGTGAAAGAGAGATAGTATGCCTTCTTGGGACTTTGAGGTTTACCCTGATGGATAGGGACCCTGCATTTACTTCCAATGTTTGGGGGAAGGTTGTAGAAGGCGATGAGTATACAGTTGGAGTTCAGTACATATTATTATCCTCAGACTTATGGTATATCAGAGAGAGTTATCCAGTTATTGGAAGGGCACCTTATGAGATGATGTATGGTAGGAAATGTATATCGCTCATTCACTGGGATGAGATGAGTGAGATGTTATATTTGGATCCTGTGGTAGTTCAGGGAATCATTGAGGCTATTGAAAAGATTAAAGCTCGGATGCTCGCTTCTCAAAGTAAATGGGAAAGTTACGTTAATTTGAAGTGAAGGAATGTGGAGTTCCAAATGGAAGGCTATATCTTCCTTAGAGTATCACCATGGAAAAAGGTGAGGAGATACGAGCAAATTGAGCCCTAAATAAGTAGACCATTTGAAATCTTAAATAGGATTAGTCAGGTGGTCTATAGATTGGCCATATCTTTGGCACTGTCGGCCGTATACAATGTATTTCATATTTCCATGTTGAGGAAACATGTGTTGAGTTATGAGGATCTGGAATTAGAGGTTAAGTTATCCTGTGAGGAATAGCCAATCCAGATATGAGACAGAAAGAACAGAGTTCTAAGGAACAAAACTAAACCTTTGGTAAGGTATGATTCAGAAACATTAAGGTCGAGGGAGTGACTTGGAAACTGGAATCAGATATGCAGGATTGATATTCCGATCTATTCAGATAAAATTTCGAGGACGAAATTTCTGTAAGGAGGGGATAGTTGTAACGTCCAAATTTCCTAATAAGGCTTAGGGCCTTGATTAGGGGGCCAGGATGAAAAATTATGGAATTATGTGATATATATGTGTATCATTATGTGATTATGTGAGTTATATTATAATATGATTTGATATGCATGTTTAGGTGTATTAAATATGCATGTGGGCCCATTTCTGTTTAAAATGGCAATTTTTGTAATTTGGCCTGTTATGAGTATATTTGGCCTATATATGGTATGTGTGTGGTACTACATTACTACACGGATATGTTTGGGTTACTCGGCATGAGACGATCTAGGGAGCAAGTTAATGGGAAAGTCACAACGGGACCTATACTTGACTCAGAGTGAGTCAAGGGGTATATTGGGTATTTAGCACATTACTGGGATATTGGGTAATGGGAATGATTATTTGATGATATATTAGGAGTTAGTGAGATCAGAAGGGAATTCTGGGAATTTTGACTATTTTACCCCGGGGGGCATTTTCGGGACCCCCGAGCATTAGGATTTGCTTGAGGTTACTTAAGCTCGAAGTAACCTGTCAGAAACATAAAAAGAACGTTCAGTACGTTCTTTCTCTTTCTCGTTCTCTTTTTGACGCCGTTAGCATTTTTGAAGGAAACTCGAGTTTTAGGACTCGGATTCAAGCAAGCTTAGAGTCATAACGATTCTAGGGAAGATTAGAAGCTTATTAGCGAGAGGATTTAATTGGGAAACGACTCAATTAGAGGTAATCCAAGTTTTAAGTTTTGAGTTTTCGAGTTTTTAAGCTTTGATTGGATTTTATGCTTTGATGAGTTTTTGAGTTGTTTAAAGCTTAGGTTTCGATGGTTTTGGGCCATTGGGATGTATGGTAACTTTGTTTTTGGGATTTGAATATGTTTTGATAGGAATTTGGAGGATTTTAAATGGGAAAAAACGAAGAAAATGGCTGGGTTCGAGGTTGGGTCGTGACCTTGTTCTTGGAAGTCATGACCTGTGTGAACCCTGAACTAGGAGGGGTTCTGCCTTGGGGGGGGGGGGGGAGCATGAATGTAGGGGCAAGTCACGGTCCGCACCTTGAAGCCTAGGCAAAGGGCTGTTTGGGAGGCGCGCTGCGACCCCCAGGGCCAAGTCGCGGCTCGCCTGTGCAGTTTTGGCCATGTTGGGTTTTTAGTCGTGGGAACTTAAACCTAAGGGCTTGGGATCAATCCTACTACCCGGTTTGGTAGGATTCGGCGTCCCGGAGGATAGGACTCAGTCCGGAAGTCTTTATATACTCGTTTTGACGGGATTCTATATTATGGTTGTGATTAGGTGATCGCTAGGGGTTCAGAATCAGGATCATGCTCGAGGGTCGTTTATTGGTAACCTGTGCTTGGACCAAATGTAAGAAAACTACACCTAGTATGTGATGCATGTGATACATGTGATTATGGCATGGCATGAATGTTGAATATGGAATTGATCAAAGCGTGAGTCTCTGTAAATGTGCATGATTATGATTATGCTTGTGATTGTTGATTAACCATGTTGAGTGCCTTATATCTAGATATTTGACATATGATATATGCCTGTTTGCATTACCTCATTGAGGAAGCACTGACTTATTAGTCAAGGACGGAAATAGCGTTGAGCACTGGTCATAAAGCACTGACTTATTACTCAAGAGTGGCAATAGTGCATCAAGTGCTGGTCGATATGATTAGAGCTAATCAACAGAGCATTATATGCTCGTCCGACCCTATGGTCTAAGAAAACTAAAGCGCTTGGCTAGTCTGTGGCTAGCTACTCAGAGCCAGGGCTAGAAGGCCTAGGTGACTTGATGGTCACTTTGCTTAGGGCACAGGTCCCAAAAATGATTTCATGGTCATCTATCTTGGGCACAGGACCCATATTGACTCCATGGTCATCTATCCAGGACATAGGACCCCAGGTTGACTCCATGGTCATCTATCCAGGGCACAGGACCCCAGGTTGACTCCATGGTCATCTATCCAGGGCACAAGACCCCAAGTTGACTGCATGGTCATCTATTCAGGGCGCAGTTCCCCAGGATGACTCCACGGTCATCTATTTAGGGCAAAGGACCCCAGGTTGACCCCATGGTCATCTGATTAGGGCTGCATGCCCGAGAATGATCCCATAATCAGTTATTTGTACTTGCTTGCATGCATGAATAGGGTTATTACTGCTAGGCATGCTTATTATGATTTGGTGACATGTTATTAACTGCTTATGAGCATGTTTAAGTTTTCTTGCTGAGCCTTGGCTCATGGGTGCTATGTGGTGCAGGTAAAGGTAAAAGAAAGTTGGACCATCCTTGAGTTGGAGAGCTTAGGTGATGATGTTTACATATGCAACTGCTCGACCACCACGGCCGAGGGTTTAAAGAGGAACTAGGGTCAAACCCTATTTTGCCGCTTAGGTCAGCAGGTTGTAACTCTTTTATTGGAATTAAGCTTTCAAATGTATTTTGGCATCCCATGTATACTATAAATGTTTTAGTGAAACGTTTGTTTCTTTAACCAAAATTTTTAACCCTAAACCGTTAATCACATTTAGCTACACGATTATGGCCAAGTGACTCATTTAGCGAGTTTAGCACTATTTATAATACACAGTGTAACGGTCCCTGGGTAGTAGGGCATTACAGATAAGGATGAACCCGAGCCATGCACCTTAGAGGCACATGGTCCGAGCTCCTACTCACCCAACCGCACGCACAAGGCCCGGGCCTCTTACAGCTGGGCGCCAGACGCAGCCCCAACCCCAGCCCCACGACTCCCTGTGTGCAACCCCCTAGCCCCCAGCGTGCATCCCGCGCCCATGCGCGCGCGCACCCACCTGCCTCTGTGCCTGCTATGCCCCTGGCCGAGCCCTTGCATGCCAGCCAACCACCCCACTTGAGCTCTTAGCTCCTTGTGCCGCCGGTCCTAGGGCACCATCTTTGTGCCCAAAACCCTAATTCCTAAGTTGTTGAAAATATATTTTATTTAATTAATTTTTAAATTATTTGAATTTAAAAGTTTAATTATCTTATTTTATTTTATTAGTAAATAAAATATCTTTTAGTTGGTTAAGATATTTTCATATCTTAAGTTTAAATAATTATTTGAATTTGATTATTTAATTATTTAAATTCAACTAAATTAAAAAGATGACAAAAA
Organism: Humulus lupulus; assembly: GCF_963169125.1. Classification (NCBI taxonomy): domain Eukaryota; kingdom Viridiplantae; phylum Streptophyta; class Magnoliopsida; order Rosales; family Cannabaceae; genus Humulus; species Humulus lupulus. The sequence goes on along the minus strand of NC_084801.1, from coordinate 137,967,589 downwards.
TGGTTATTTAATTAAAAGTTAGTTTTAATTAAATAAATTAATTAGAAAATTTGTTTCTAATTAATAAGCTGGGCAAAACAAAGTTCCTAAAGATTTGCAAGAAAGCCTAAATGAGAGGATGAGCATTCTTGGAAAGTCTTGAAAGCTACATAGGCTTAGATTACAATTTTAATTCTAATTTTTTCAAAGGGTTGTAAATCTTAGAAATACCCATTAGTACTTAGTTCATCATTTATTGTTTATTTATTTAAATAAATGTTCATTGATGTTTGATTGATAACATGATCATGCATTAGTCAATTACATGCCATTCATGAAACCCCACACAGTTTCTCATTAATCATGCATCTTTTAGAAACATGATTATCTAGGATTGTCCTATTTGTTTATACGAATTGTTTTGGAGAAATCAATTGCATGTAAACTACTAAGTATTAAATTAGTTAAAACTTGGTAACTCACACCATAATAAATGCAACAGATTTTATAGGCCTTTAAGATAACCTACTTTATGTAAAAAAAAAACGTTTTAGTAAAGTTAGATGAATGTAATGAGTAATTATTTAGATCACATTAATTATAGAAACACGCTCTTTTATAATTATGAATTTTGTAATTAATTACATTCATAGGGTTATTAATAAAATAGTAATTAATTTGGAATTAATTGATTAGTTTAATAAAACACATTTAATCTAAAATAGTAAGTGGGAGCAGGTGAACATCTCAATGTGACCTATGGTCTCCACTATTAGTACAACACCGTGAGATATGAATAGGGCCTCGAGGCGACTTTGTTTTTGTCCCCCTAAGGAAGGTTTCTAGACATATTAATACAAAGGCTGGCTTCTTACGAAGATAGGCTTGACCGACCCTAAGGCGCAACACTCTAAGTTAAGTCATGAATTTCGAAATAATGGGTTACTCTTACAAATATGCAATTAAGCTTTTGCTGTGGATAATTGCATCTTGACCAAACCAGTGGTACTTTACATTTAAAAGAGAAAATAAAGAGTTATTTTAAGTTTTAAATCATAAAGATAAGTTTGTCTTATAAGTTATCTGAATTTAACTTGACCGACCCTAAGGCAGCACTTTATTTGTTGGGTAGTTTTATCGTGGAAAAGTAAATGTTAATTTATGTGTTTTAATTGTTGCAATCATGCATCATGTTTACTTTGCAAAACATTGATATTTTTTCGAATGATAATATTATTGTTTTTTATTTATTTCAGTTAAAATGTCTCTAAACAACTGCAATGTAGTGGTTGAACTTAATGATGAAAATATAGTATTTTGGAGACATAATATGAATATATTATTGTTAAGAGAGAATTTGATGGAGGTTGTTAAAGAACTACCAATAGATGCTTCAGTGATTGATCAGTTTGATTATGCCAAGTGGTTAAGAATAAATCATATGGCTAGGTATTATTTACTCCAATCAGTGAATATAGAGACCAAAAATACTCTACAAAGCCTTAAATCTGCATATGATATATGGGAGGCCATCCATGCTACGTATGGACATATATATGATAAGTGGTTTTATGATAATAAATCCTATTGGCCAAGCGTGAAATAATCGCTGAATTTATGAAGAATAAGAAAGGTAAATATGATTGATTTGTTCTTATAACTAAGTGGAAAGGGATTTGTCATTCTGAGCTCTTAACTTAGGGTCCACTAATGATGTTTATTCTTCTATGTAGATGGATGAATCTAATGGTTCAAGAAGGTTGCTGATGAAGATCATTAAGTGGAAAAGAGGAAAAGCGTCTAGTTTAAGAAAGCGTTGAAGAAAGTCTATTTATTCAAAATTCTTTAATTTTATTAAAAGAAAGCTTTATTGTTGTTTGAACAACATTTAGTTCATTTCTTTTTAGTTAATTTGGAATTTTATTGCATGTAAAGACTTTAGAATATTTTATTTATAATTTGATTATTCTTAATTTTTTCTTTAGACATGCAACTGAATATTCAGACTTTATCGCTTTCATTAAAATGAACTAACGCTCAATAATTCAGAATTATTTAAAGTAAGCAAAACCGCAAGGTAACAAAAGACAAAAAGTTTCAAATGAAGATGACACATATCTTTGGCATCTTAGACTTGGTCATATAGGTCTAGATAAGATAAACCGATTAACAAAAGATGGACCTTTGAGAGAACTAAGAGTTGGAACTCTTCATGTTTGTGAATCTTGTTTAGAAGGAAAAATGACCAAACGTTCTTTCTCAGCAAAAGAAAATAGAGACAAAGAACCTTTGGAGCTTGTACACAACGATGTCTGTTGTCCTATCAATGTACAAGCAAGAGGTGGGTATGAGTATTTTGTCACTTTTATTGACGATTACTCAAGATATGGTCATACTTACCTAATGCTTAGGAAATCTGAAACTGTAATGACCCGGTTACTCCAAGACCCTTACTGTGGACTTTCAACAGTGCTTAACTTGCTAAATGAGCCATTTGGTTATAAACGTGCATCTAGGTGTCATTAATAGGCTAAGGTGAAAAATCTCGATAAAAAGAAATTGATATATTTTATTTAAAACATTAAACTGTACATGGGCCCAAAAAAGTGTTTACAAAGTTATTTATAATCCAAAATGGTCACTACAGTATAAAAATTACAACCCGCCGACCTAAGCGGCAAAAATAGGGTTAACCCCTAGTTCCTTTAAGAAACACCTTAGTCGTGGTGGTCAAGCGGCCGCATATGTACACATCACCACCTAAGCTCTCCACTCAAGGCTGGGTGAGCTTTTCTTTCCCTTTACCTGCACCACATAGCACCCTTGAGCCAAGGCTCAGCAAGAAAACTTATCGCTGCATGTATGTAATATCAATAAATGATTATGGTAATCATTCTGGGGCTTGCAACCCTAATCAGATAGTGAATCACACTTTGGGGCTTTGCACCCTAATCGGATAGATGACTAATAAGTCTATCTTTGGGGATCTGCTCCCTGAATATATGACTAATAAGTCTATCTCCAGGGATCCGCTCCCTGAATAGATGACTATTAAGTCTATCTCTGGGGCTCTGCACCCTAAGCCATGTGACGTTTCAGTCATCTGAGCCTTTTGGCCCTGGCTCTAAGTAACAAGCCTTTAGACCAGACAAGCCCTTTTAGTTTTCTTCGGACTTAGGGTAGATCAAGCATTTCATGCTCATGTTGATTAGATCTAATCATTTTGGCCTGTGTTAAACACATTAATGTCATTCTTGACTCTTAAGACAATACCATACGACCAGTGCTCATATCACCGCTGAACTTGACTAATAAGTCACAACTTCATGATAAATACTAAACACCATTGCCGTTCTCTGACTAATAAGTCAATGCCATACACAGATAAGCAAAGTTGCTATGCATTTACTATGAAATAATTTTCCATATATAGAGCACTCAACATGCTTCATCAATAACCATGCATGCCACATACTGGGTGCAATTTTCTTACCTCTGGTTCGAGCGTGAAATAATAAAAGAATAACCTTTGAGAATGATCGGTCCTTAAGTCTCTTAGTGATCACCTAGTCATAACCAAACATGAAATCCCATCAATAAAAATAAATGATAAAAGGTTCATGGTCTAAATCCCCCTCCCGAGGCCTCGAATCGTACTAAAACGGTTAGTAGATTCAATTTCGAGCCTAAACCCTTGAAAAGACCCTCTTGGAACAAAAGGAAGGGGTGGGTCGCGACTTGACTTAGTGGGTTACAGCGCGCCCCCAAGGCAGAGAGCATCTGTCTGGGGTACCAGGGGCGGGCCGTGACTTAGCCTAGTGGGTCGCGGCGCGCCTGCTTAACAGAACCCAGGGGAGGCTCTGGCTTTGGTGCAGGTTGCGACTTGCATGAAATCGGTCGTGACTTGACCTAGTGAACCCAGCTCCCCTGCCCATTTTCTCAATTCAGACCAGCCCAAACCTTCATCAATTAAATCCCAAAATCACACCCAATCATCACCACAACACAACCAATATTTAAACAATAAAACCCAAGCTTTGAACCATTTAAAACCACACCAAATAACGACTTCAACAATAAAAACTTTCAAACTTTAAACTATCCTTAAAACAGAGGAAAAACCAGAAACTATGGCTGGAATCTTACCTTAAGCACATGTTTGAATCCCCTTCAATGGCTGATCACTAGCCTAAACCCTCAAGCTTTAATTCCCTAGCTTGAATCCTCAATCTTGCTCCAAAAACCACAACCCAAGAGAGAGAGAAAGATGATCGCGAGAGAAGAAGAAAGAATCCCTGTTTTTGCCTTAAGCCTTAACCTTTCTACAACCCTCTAAATTTAAACATATCCCATGGTCAAAAGACCAAAGTGCCCCTAAGCCCAATTAACTCCTATACAGCCACCCAAGGGCAAAACAATCATTTCCTGTTTATCCCGCTAATCATAATTAACGTCTTCCAGTCAAATTCACGTCATTCCCAATATTCTCAAATAATAATTAAATCATATCCCATTACCCATTCATTCTCGGTAATGTACTAAGCATCAAATTACCCCAAGACTTACCCTGAGCTTGGAAATTAATCCTGTTATGACCAAACCGCTAACTTGCGTCATAGGATCGTCTCATGCCGAATAGCTTGAACATATCCACATTATAATGTGGTCTCATCCATAAATCACCAATATGCACATAAATATACAGATATGCAATTATCATCATATAATCACATAATTGCGTAATAAATCAATTATGGCCCTCCTGGCCCCCTAATCCAAGCATAAACCACATTAGGGAATTTGGGACATTACAGAAACCTTTGGTAAGTTTTCAAGAATTAAAAGCTGAGGTTGAAAAGCAATTAGGTAAGACTCTAAAGACACTTCGATCTGATCAAGGTGGAGAATGTTTGGATTTAGAATTCAAAGATTTCTTGTTGGAGCATGGTATTCTATCCTAACTCACAGCACCAGGAATGCCATAGCAAAATGTTTTTTTCTGAAAGAAGAAACAGGACCTTGTTAGACATGGTCAGCTCTATATTAAGCTACTCTTTACTTCCTCTATCATTCTGGGGATATGCACTTCAAACGACGACGTACATTTTGAATGTAGTCCCATCTAAGACCATTATAAAAACGTCACTGGAACTGTGGAATGTTAACAGACCTAGTTTGCACCATTTCTGCATTTAGGGCTGTCCTGCTCATGTTCTTAGACCTAAATTAGGGAAACTTGAATCAAGGTAGAAAGTGTGCTTTTTTTGTTGGCTATGCTCTAGAAACAAGAGTTGGTTATTTCTATAGTCCCAAGGATCAAAAGGTATTTGGTTCCACAAATGCGACCTTCCTTGAACATGATTATATGAATAACTATAAACCTCAGAGCAAGGTAGTATTGGAGGAACTCACAGCTGATAAGATTCCATCACAATCATCTTCATCAATAAATGATAAATGAAAAACCAAGGAAACCATGATTCCTGAAAAAGAAACCCCGGTGCAATGTCGTAGTGGGAGGATTGTGAGACAACCTGTTTGCTACGAACATGAGACACATGTCCTTGTTTCTGATACAGACAAGGATGATCCATTAACCTTTAAAGAGGCAATTGATGATCCTAAAAAGGAGAAATGGCAAGAAGCCATGAACCAAGAAATGGAATCGATGTATTCCAATTCTATCTGGGAACTGGTGGATCCACCTGAATATGTCAGGCCCATAGGGTGTAAGTGGATATACAAGAAGAAAAGAGGTGTAGATGGGAAAGTAGAGACTTTCAAAGCGAGGCTTATAGCCAAAGATTACACTCAGAGAGAAGGTGTTGATTATGAAGAAACATTTTCTCATGTGGCCATGCTCAAATCCATTCGCATCCTCTTATCCATAGCGGCTGCCAATGATTATGAGATATGAAAAATGGATGTCAAGACAACAATTCTGAATGGCTATCTTGATGAAAATATCTATATGGTACAGCCAGAAGGGTTCGTAAAGAAATGGGAAGATCAAAAGGTGTGCAAGTTGTTGAAATCCATTTATGGATTAAAGCAAGCATCTAGTTCTTGGAGTATCACTTTTGATGAAACAATTAAAACATATGACTTCGAACATAATGTCAATGAAGCATGTGTGTATAAATACATCAAAGAAAAAGTGGTGATTTTCTTAGTTCTTTACGTTGATGACATTTTTCTTATTGGGAACAATGTAGAGACATTGTCAAACGTAAAGAAGTGGTTAGCTGAAAAGTTCCAAATGAAAGATTTGGGCGAGGCGAGCTATATTCTGGGAATCCAAATCCTAAGGGATAGGAAGAACAAGCTCTTGACACTTTCTCAGGCTAATTATATAGATAAGGTTCTTGAAAGATTCTCTATGGAGAATTCCAAGAAAGGTCAATTACCGACTAGACATGTAATTTTTCTCTCCAAGGAACAATATCCCAAGACACCTCAGGAGGAAAAGGATATGAGAAAGTATCCCTATGCTTCAGAAGTTGAGAGTCTGATGTATGCTATGTTGTGTACTAGGCCCAACATATGTTATGCAGTTGGGATTGCAAGTCGTTATCAATCAAATCCTGGTTTGGAACACTAGATTGCAGTAAAACATATTCTCAAGTATCTTAGGAGAACGAGAGACTATATGCTGGTATATTCAGGGGGTGAGCTAAACACTACTGGATACACTGATTCTGATTTCCAATAAGATAAAGACAATCGACAATTGACATCTGGGTCAGTGTCCACTCTTGGTGGAGGAGCTATTGTCTGGAGATGCATTAAACAATCTAGCATAGCTGATTCAACCATGGAAGCTGAATACATAATGACTTGTGAAGTAGCTAAGGAGGTGGTTTGGTTGAGGAAGTTCTACACTGATCTGGAAGTTGTTCCAGATATGGATAAGCCACTAATCCTATACTGTGACAATAATGGAGTAGTAGCTAATTCCAAAGAACCAAGAAACCACAAGAGAGGGAAGCATATAGAAAGGAAATACCATCCGGTAAGAGAGATTGTACACCGAGGTGATGTGACTGTTATGAAGATAGCGTCAGAACAGAACCTGTTAACCAAGACACTTCTTGCGAAGTCGTTCATGGGTCACGTGCGCAATATGAGATTAAGGGAGATGTCTCACTTGCTTTGAGGGCAAGTGGGAGATTGTTAGGATTAATGCCCTAAAAGCATGTAAAGACATTTTATTAGTATTAAATAAAAGTACAATTTTATTATATTTGAATGTTATAATTATTGTTTGAATTAATTATATATTAATATCAAGAAAATGCCCTATTCATTCATGAGAATATGATCTTGTATTAGTATGAGAGAATTAACATCATTTATAAATAAAATAGTTAGTAACATATTAAAGTAAGGAATCTTTAATGAATTAGTATGGTTTGCTAAGCATACGAGATGCAAGTAATCTAGATTCGGATTACTAATGTGGATAGACATCTTAGTAAATGTGTTGTATATAATAGAGATCATATAGGACAGGACTGATGAGAAGTGATTATCTTTATAAACTTGTCGTTTGACGTAAATATTTAATTCTTATCATATTAGATGATCATTTGTAGATCAACCTAAATCCCGAGTATTCATGAACTCCTGCTTATGTTTATTGAATCTGTTGATTCACTCGTTAAGGTCTTTTAGAATAATGATGCTAATGACTTTTGTTTTGGAGATTCAATATCATGGATGGCTAGGAACATGAAATACAATATTTGAATCCATGCTTTCCTAATGGATCGAATATTGGTTCCCTTAAGGGTTGATTTTGGAGCTGAATAGTTATTGACCTCAAATCTATAATTAGATTATAGATTAATTATTCGCTAGTGAATTAATGGTACTTAAGGATCAAGAGGTAATTAGAAGGGTAAAATGGTAATTTTGACCAGCTCTAATTAACGAACCAATAATGGAGGACAAAACTACATATATTGATTATATCAATGGACTACTAGAGAAAACTCTGTAAATATAATTCTATAAATACTTAGAGTGCAATTCCATATTTATAGTGGAGTAATCATGGAATTAATAAATAAGATTATTGGATTAAAGAGTTTAATTGATAATCTAGTATATTGGAGCTTCGTATTATAGGTTCATGGTCCCCAGATTACCTTTGTCCTATACTGTCAAAGGTAAGGATGTCAAAAGAAAGATTTGTAAAGAGAAATGACTAAATTGAAAAGGAATTAATTTTCCAGGGCAATGAAATAATTATGGGTAATTGATTAATTGTGAATTAATTAATTATTTAACTATATAGTTTTATTTTGAAAAACTATAGGTTAAAATTAATATTAATCTTGATTGGATTAATATAAAGAGAGAGAATAATAAATATCTTGTTTATAATATGTGTTATCCAAAAAACAAGCATGGATGACATGGAAAACATTTAGTACACGTGGCTAACATCTGGCAGAATTCGTACTCGACCATCGACCAGGAAGACATCTACTGTCACGACGTTCGATCTCTTCATACGACCAGCCTGGTCGTACGCACGCTATACGCGGAAAAGATCTTATGCTGTTATGATAGTATCCAAAATTATCTCCCATGATTTCCTGAGTATCCGATTATTTAGGAAATCATATCTGTAACAAATTAATGTAAATCCTCCTTGAGCTTATAAATAGAGAAGAAGGGCTCAAGGGAAAGGGATCTTTCTTCTTCTTTTTCGCTTTCTGATCATTTGATATATTGTCTTGTTCTTCAGAGGTTGGTGAAACTCATTGAACCCTAGTTCTTTGATCACTCCTTTGAATCCTATATCAATAACAATTCAAGTGGACGTAGGTTATTACCAGATTCTGGGGCCGAACCACTATAAACTCTTATGTTCTTTATTATTTCGTCATCACATTCTTTCCAACGTGTTTGTCCAAATCAAGAATATTTGACTTCGTGTCAGTTAGCCAAAACTAGGGTCAACATTCTGGTGCTTTCATTGAGAGCTTGATACATTATCGTTGAAAGATCAATGGCGAAAACTACCAAGAAAACTGGACAGGCGGCCGGCGCTGCACCATCTCACCCGCCTCCTCCTCCTCCAAACGTGGCTGAGGATGAGCCACATTTGGAATTTGATGAGGAAGAAATGGACTCAGAGATGGTGAAGAATACCCTAGGGGTATTGCAGGATGAATTGGCCAATCTGAGGGCCAGCCAGGAAAGTGCTGCCAAAATCATGGCGCGACAGCAACAAGAAATTGAACGGCAGCGCCTGGAGCTAAGTGAAAGACAGGCGGAGATGGACCTTCGCCAGAGGGAGGCCATGGCAGCCCTCGAGGCAGCCCTACAACTGGCTAGGAATCAGGCTGCACCTGCCTCGCAACCTGATCAGCCTGCGAATGGGCCACCTCACAGGGGTCCCAATCTTAGCCCACCTATCCAACCCTCGAGCCCACAAAGGCTCGAGCAGCCACCGACACCTCAGGACGATGTCCCGCTGATGGACCCTGAGGCACAGCCTCCATCCCAAGCTGGTCACGGAAATCCCCCGCAGCAGAGGCAGAATAGGGCCGGGCAGCCGCCTCGCAGTCCTAGACGCCACAGGGGCGACGAGCCAAACCCTCCGAGTAGAGGACAGCGTCCACCTGGTAACAGGAGAAACTCAGAGTTAGGCTCTGCGGTCTAAGGCCCCCCATGGCATGATAATGCACGGGGACCTACTGACCAACGCAGACCACCCTCTAATGCTCAGGAGGATCCAGCCCGGGAAGGCAACCGAGGGAACAGTCGATCCCACCATAGCCAATCAAGATTCAGAGATGGCCATGGTTATAACGAGGCCGACTCAGGCAGGGGAAATGCCGGTCGGAGGAATGAAGAAAGCGGTGGAGGCAGAAGCCAGCCACCTTGGGATGACCAACCCGACAGACGGGACGCTGGGGGGCAGCCCAGACAAAATAACATCTTCAACCGGCTCGGAGCTAGCGAGCAGCAGAGGAGAGACGAGGATTTGAGAGATGTACTCAACGATCACCGCGAGCGACATGACGAGTTCGTCCCCCCAGCACCAGAGGCCATGGCGATTCCTGGCGCCGTGCAAGCCCAGATAGATGCCCTCAACTAGGTGATACATCAGCTGGTCAGGGGAAGAACATCTTATATCGACCACGATAGGAGAAAAGGCACTCCTTTCATTCAGAGGATAGCTATGGCAGAAACTCCTAGCAAGTTTAAGATGCCTACGCTTCCGAACTTTGATGGGTATGGTGACCTGGTATCTCACGTCAACAAGTTTGAGATACAAATGGACATTCAGAAAGTGTCCGAAGACGCTCGGTGCAGGATCTTCCCTGCAACACTTTCTAATGCCGCACGGGAGTGGTTTTTCAAATTTCCCCCTGCAAGTATAGTTTCCTGGGAAATGTTCGTGAAGGAGTTTTACGGACAGTTCTACGCGGGTCGTGTGCACCCGACTGAGGCAAACCAACTGGTTGAAATACGCCAGCAAGATGGAGAACCACTGAAGGACTACGTCTAGCGCTTTATGCGAGCAGCTGCTGGAGCAAAAATAGTGGGAGACGAAGGCAAGATGATGGCCATAACTGCAGGGGTTAAATGCCGCACGCCTCTCTGGGACAACCTCAGAAAACATGGGGTTAGAACTACCCAGGAATTCTTGGATCGAGCTGATCGATACATCAAGCTCGAAGATGCTATTGCCAATGAAGGGAAGCCCCCAGGCAAGGATAAGGGGACTACCGAGCTCGCCAAAGCCGCCAATGGGTCCAAGCCCAATGGCAACGGCAATGGCAAGAATGGGGGGAAACGACCACACAATGAGCCTTCCACCTCGGACAATAAACGATCCAAGGGTAATTGTTATGAACCTCGGTTCACTAACTATACTGCCCTTATTGAGTCTCAGGGAGAGGTTTATTAGGCCACGAGTTCCAGTGTGCCTTATAACAAAACTGCTCCCATTCGAAAGGATATTTTGAGAAGAGACACTACCAAGTTCTGTCGTTATCATAACGACTACGGACATGATACCAACGAATGCAACCAGTTGAAGGATGAGATCGAGTTCCTTATTAGACAAGGACACTTGAGAAGATATATACGGGCCTCGGGAAATTCCCAACGAGAGGCTCCAGGTGGCAACGAGCAAGCGCCTACACGCCAACGCTCGCCACCTTTGCAGCCTGATCCCGTAACTGGCACATTGTTAACCATCTGTGGAGGCCTGCACCTCACGGGAAACAGTGGAAAGGCCAGAGAACGATATGCTCAGACTCTGCGCCACGAACAAGACATCGAGATGATGACTGTGGATGACCGCGCGCTGAAAAAGGCTCGGTCAGAAGAGGGAGAAATAACCTTCTCTGATAGCGATGCCCAACATGTCCGATTCCAACATTCTGATCCGCTGGTCGTAGATATCCAAATGGCCAACATGATGGTGAAGAGAGTGCTAGTTGATACAGGAAGTTCGGTGAACATCCTGTATAAGTCTTCGCTGGAACGCATGAAGTTGTCCGTTAAGGATCTGGAGCCCTGCAACCAAACAATATACGGCTTCTCTGGTGAGGGACTCGCCCCCGCAGGGTCAATCAGACTACCAGTGACAGCAGGTACAGCGCCTGCTACCAGGATATTACTCGCTACTTTCATAGTAGTCGATTGTCCTTCGGCGTACAATGCCGTCATTGGGAGGCCTATACTGGTTGATCTACGGGCTGCCACCTCTATATGGCACTTAGCCATGAAATTCCCAACAGACGCAGGGGTAGGACGCGTGTTGGGAAACCAGAGGGAGGCCAGGGAGTGCTACAACGCCTCAGTCATGAAGGCGAAGAAGGGAACGTCAAAGAGCACTCCCCCTGATAGGTTGCAGATGGAAATTGATACACAAGCTCAATCCGGTGATGAAGTCACCAAATAGGGTGTTGCCCAAAGTGAGGATAGAGATTTAGATCCTCGCTTTGGGGATTTTGAGGAAAATGTTGGACCCGTCGAGGACCTAGAAGAGGTCCAACTTGATGAAAAAGACCCGACCAGAGTCGTGAAGGTCGGGAAATTTTTTGAACCAGCCACGAAGCATGCACTGGTGGAGATTTTGCAGAAAAACCAAGAAGTCTTTGCCAGGTCACACAAAGACATGGCTGTGATAGATCCTGCAGTTATTAGCCATGTCCTGAACATAGACAAGAGTTTTCCACCCATGCAACAGAAAATAAGGCTACTCGATAAGGATCGATCGAGAGCCTTAAAAGAAGTAGTTGAAAGATTAAAGGAGAGTGGGTTCATCAGGGTGGCGTTTTATCCATCGTGGGTCTCTAATACAGTACTGGTTCCCAAGCCTAATGGCAAATGGCGAACCTGTGTGGATTTTACAGACCTCAATAAAGCCTACCCGAAGGATTGCTTCCTGCTCCCAAGGATGGACCAGTTGGTCGATACTACTGCAGGACACGAGATCCTCTCCTTCATGGATGCATACTCAGGCTACAATCAGATTAGCATGCATCCCCCTGACGAGGATCACACCAGCTTTCGGACCGATATGGGATTATACTGTTATAAAGTAATGCCCTTCAGACTGAAAAACGCAGGTGCGACTTACCAGCGATTGGTTAACCACATGTTTAAAGAATTGATCAGCGTAAACATGGAGGTGTACGTGGACGACATGCTGGTAAAGTCGAAAAAAGCAGAAGGACATGTGAAGGATTTACGAGAGTGTTTCGACGTATTAAACAAATACCAGATGAAACTAAATCCTCTCAAATGTTCCTTCGGAGTTGGATCAGGGAAATTTTTGGGGTTCATTGTTAATTCAAGAGGAATCGAGGCCAACCCCGACAAAATAAAAGCCCTGATCGACATGAAATCGCCAGAGAAGATCAAGGATGTACAAAGTTTAACCGGAAGAATTGCAGCCCTAAGTAGATTTATTTCCAAATCAATGGATAAATGTGTCCCTTTCTTCAATCTACTTAGGGGCAACAAGAAGTTTGAATGGACAGGAGACTGCGAGCAAGCTTTTCAGGCCTTAAAAGCCCATATGGCACAGCCTCCAGTTTTATCAAAGCCTGTCGAAGGAGAAACTTTGTTCATTTACTTGGCAATCACTGAAGTTGCTGCTAGTGCGGTACTAGTACGAGAAGAAGAAGGCCTACAAAAAGCGGTTTATTATGTAAGCAAGAGGCTAATCGAAGAAGAACTGAGGTATCCTCCCATCGAGAGGTTAGCGTATTGTTTAATCTTGGTCTCAAGGAAGCTACGCCCTTACTTCCAAGCCCATCCCATTACAGTCTTAACTGACCAGCCCCTTCGGCAAGTCCTCCAAAAACCAGAGGCGGCTGGGCGTTTATTAAAATGGGCAGTCGAACTGGGGTAGCTCGATATTACATATTCACCGCGAGCAGCAGTAAAGGGACAAGTCTTGGCTGATCTTATTACAGAGTTCACCGAACTCCCAGACAACGAGCAGTGCGAAAAGCCTAGTGTGCCTGAGCCTTAAGATGAAGCTCCTTCATGGAAGTTATTCACAGATGGGTCGTCCAACGAATCTCACGCGGGAGCAGGGGTGATCTTGATAACGCCAGAAGGGCATCGATTTCACTGCGCCATTAGGTTCAACTTCTCAGCGTCAAATAATGAAGCCGAATACGAAGCACTCCTCGCTGGATCAAGAATGGCAAAAGACATGAGTATAAAGGTGCTGGATATTTACAGTGATTCACAGCTGGTAGTGAATCAAGTTCCAGGGGAATATCAAGTGCGAGGCTTAAAAATGGTGGCCTACTTGAACAAAACTAAAGACCTGTTAGCCCAGTTCACAAAGTATACCCTCCAGCAAATACCCCGGGATCAGAATTCGAACGCAGATGCCTTAGCCAAACTCGCGAGCATGAAAGATGCTGACACTTTGAATATTGTGCCAGTGGAAAGATTGAGCGAGCCAAGCATACGAGCAAATGAAACCAGCATGGAAATCCAAATGGAAGATACGTGGATGGCACCTTATTTGGAGTATCTTACAAATGGTGTACTACCAGCAGATAGAAACAAGGCCAGAACTCTTCAAAGGCAGGCTGCTAGGTATATACTGGTCGATGGTATTCTATACCGAAGGGGATATTCCATGCCACTGCTCTGATGTATTACACCAGAGAAAGCTAAGGAGTTGATGAAGGAAGTACATGAAGGCTTCTACGGGGATCACGCTGGGGGGCAAAGTTTGGCGAAAAAGATTCTAAGACAGGGTTATTTCTGGCCGACTATGAACGAAGATTCAATGGAGTTTGTGCGAAAGTGCGATAAGTGTCAGAGATTTTCCAAAATCCCATGCGCAACTCCTAACGAGTTAAAACAGATGCAGAGTCCTTGGCCTTTTGCAGTATGGGGTATAGACTTGATTGGATCCCTGCCAACGGGAAAAGGCGGAGTGAAGTACGCAGTTGTAGCAGTCGACTACTTCGCCAAATGGGCCGAAGCTGAACCACTCGCTACCATAACGACCAAGAAAGTTCTTGACTTTGTCATCAAGAACATTGTTTGTTGATATGGTTTGCCTCGAAAGATTGTCTCAGACAACGGAACCCAGTTTGACAGTGACTTATTCATAGACTTCTGCGAAAGGCATGGGATTATTAAAAGCTTTTCTTCAGTCGCGCATCCACAAGCAAACGGGCAGGTCAAAGCAGTGAATAAAACACTTAAGGACACCCTGAAGAAAAGGCTTGAAGACGCTAAAGGAGCATGGCCATAACAACTGCTTGAAGTCCTCTGGTCGTATAGAACTTCTCATCGAACAGCGACAGGTCATACCCCGTTTTCCTTAGCATACGGATATAAAACTATGTTACCTGTCGAATTAGATCCCCCCTCACATCGACACATTACATACGACCAAAGCCAGAATAGCCAACTAATGATGGAGTCCCTAGACTCAATTGAAGAAATATGAGAACGAGCCCAACTCCGAGTTGTTGCGTACCAGCAAAAGGTCGCCCGGTATTTTAACTCAAAAGTAAAAGAAAGAAAATTCAACGTCGGAGATCTAGTGCTACGACGAGTTTTCTTAAATACCCGCGACCCCACTGCTGGAGTACTCGGACCAAACTGGGAAGGACCTTACCAGATTGAAGAAGTCCTTCATCCGGACACCTACAAACTTGCACGCTTAAATGGAGATCTCGTTCCACGCTATTGGAATGGAGAACACCTGCGCAAGTATTATCAGTGAACAGTCCTTCTTAAAGGATTGGCTTGTATTAATTTTTACTTTTTACAAGTTTCGAAAAAGGGTTAGCCACGTTGTATGGCTAATCGCTTATAAGTGTAAGATCTTTTTAAGATCACTCATAAAGACATGATTAGTCCATTTTTAATACGAGATTATAAGGGACTGTGCGCAGCCAGTCATTCTTGCCAACCTTTGTAAATTTATTTTTACAAGTATTTGTTCATTACGTGTGTTGTTTTGCTGTATTATAAATGTTATGTTTACTATCAAGCAGTAATGTTCGCACAGGTTGTGGTCAAGGCAAGTGACCAAGGACCTAAAGCTCCTCGATCACTTGGGGGGCACATAAGGTACATCGATAGCAAAGCATACCAAAGGGTATGTAAACACATGAACAAAATGAGTGAAAGCATGCTACGGTACTTAGAGTATTTTTCAAAATTTATGTTTTGTTAAATCAAACCAAAGTACTATGCTAAGTTCAGTCATGCGAATAGATATTATAATAAAAGAAACATTATAATATCAATAAGGCAATCTTTTACACCGCGAGCAGTATTGCTCGGATGTAATTGTTCAATTAAAAGTAAAAAGCTTTTGCACCACGAGCAATATTGCTCGGATGTAATTGTTCAGTTATAAGTAAAAAAGCTGCCCTTGCAGAAATAAAAATAAATTGTCTTTACAAATAGACCCGTGGGCCATAAAAACAAAAAAGAAATTTTTTTATTGAGCAGGAGGGTCTTGAGGATTAGGGGGAGTGCCCTGGTTGGCAGGAGGACCAGCTTCAGCATCAGCAGTAGGAGCCTTAGCCTTAGCCTTCTCCTCTGCCTCCAACCGAGTGGCGCACTGCGCCATCAGAGTTCTCTTCAACCGCTCGGAAAGATAGTTGAAGTTGGCCTCCCGATTGTGCTTCCAGAAGTCGTAAAAGCAGAGGAGAGTGGCCTCCTTATACTTCTTCAAGTTCATGGCCCCTTCCTCCTCAACCTCCTGCACTCGCCCCTCGAGTTCCTACACTCGCTCCTCGAGCTTCTTCGCCTCATCCCTGCTGGCGGTCAGATCGAGTCTAAGCTGCTTACACTCTTGGGTAACAAGTACAGAACTTTCCCTCCATTTTTGCCGTTCCTCGTTGGCTTTCTTCAAGGCCCCTTGGCTGTCCTTAAGCTCCTTGGTGAGAGTGGCTTGGTCCTCGCACAGTTGTTCATTCAGCTTGGACAGCTCCTTGTTCTCCTCGAGCAGCTTGTTGTTCTCATCCTCAAGTGCTTGCTTAGCCTGGGAAAGCATGGATTCGAAGTTCTTTCCCCGAGAAACCAACGCCCCAACACGGCGCCAACTAGCAATTAAAGACAACAGCCCCTGAAGACAAAGAATGAGATAAAGTAAGGAAAAGAAGTCAGACATAAATGATGAAGTAGCAGGAGATGACTTACGCTGACTATCTCATTCAACCCTCTGTTGATGATTTGGTCGACCTCCATTGAGGCAGTTTCAATGATGGCGCCCTGGCTGCATCTGTGCTTCGAGAGCTTATATATCCTCTCTCGGGCTGACCCGACCACGAAGCTGGGCAAGGAGCCTTCGGACAAGTTGTCCAATACCTCCTTGTCAGCGGCCCTAGAGGAGGGCTGTGGATTAACAGTTGTGGGAGTCGACTGCTTGGTGGGGGGCAGAGGTGTCGTGTTCTCCTTGGAAGGGGAGGTGGTTGGAGCATCGTCTGTTCGACCCTTCTTCGAGGGGGTCTTGCTACTTTCCCCTCGAGTCCTCTTGCTATCCTTCTTTGGGACAGAAGAGGCAGCGACAACCTCATAATGAGCGAAGACATCCTCAGAGTCCATACCTGCACAAAGGAAACAAATCGAGCAGTGACAATAAATGGTCATAGGGGGAGCAGAGATAAAAGTAAAAGGATTACAAGTAAAGTACCCGGGCTACAACTACTGGTCGTAACATTATTTACTGAACTACCTAGTTCCTGGAATAAATCTGAGTTTAAAGAGGGAGCATTCCTAAAGTTGCCGTCCCCATCAAATAGATGAGAGGGAATTGACAAATTATTTAAAAGCGAGATTATTGTACCGTTTACATCCGACGAATCGTCAGAAAGATCGGTAGGCTCGGCAGCCTTTTATTTTCCCTTGCCCTTGGCGACTGAAGGTTTCTCCGCTCGGGGGGGGGGGGGGGATGGCAGGTTCCCTGATCGTAACCCCAGTTGGCCGCCTCCGAGGAGGTGGTGCCTAAGGTTGCTGCTTGGGTTCCTGCTCAGGTTCCACGTCGGCTTGGACACCGTTCGCCGAGGGTTCATTCGTCGCAGATTGGGAGCCCCAAAGGCCGACCAGCCTAAGGTTAGCCTCGTTGACTAAGTTTTTTACACTCTTATCAGCATTCGGCATGCTGGCTAAGAGTGTTGCCCTTGACTCCATCCCTGGAGTAGGGACTGGACGTAACCAGGGGCCTGGAACACAATGGATGTCAAGATATTATGATAGAAAAACACTAAGTAAAGTAGGCTCTCGCGTAAGAATTTTTTACCTCCTCGGGTGAAGGCCAGGTTGTCCGCAGCAAGGTCAGGAGTGAGGAAGTATTCATGGTGATACTTCCCCACGTTAGAGATATGGGTGGTGTCGGACAAAAATGTGCGTCCGGATTCCTGATGGCAGAAGTGAAAAAACCCCGTACCATCTTGGTTGGGGTTGGACTTAAGGTCAAAAAGAAAATTGACCTCGTGGGGAGAAGGTACTGGCCATTTTTTGAGCTTATAAAGGATATAGAGTGCGGCCAGCATTCTATATCCGTTTGGGGTGATTTGAAAGGGGTCTACTCCGAAGTAATTAGCCACCCCCTGAAAAAACGAGTGGAAAGGCAGGGTGGCACCTGCCTCAATGTGGAACCTCGGCCAGGCTCTGTAAGCCCTGCCTAGCAGGTTGGCTCGCTGGTCGATAGATGGTTTAACTAAGGTCACACCCGTCGGATTGTATCTATTTAAATAGTTGGCAATCATCCGCAGTGTCACCGAGGGACGACGTGCCACGCAACGGCTGGCTGATCAACATGGCGAGGGCGAGCATGCCTTTGGACACTGGTCGAGGGGGCATTAGCAAAAGGCTGGCCTGAGGAGTTAGGGTCTTTCCTTTTTCGAGCCTTTATTTTTGTTCGGGCCATTCTTTGATTGGGGACTGGAGGGCGGTTTGAGCTAGGGCGAGAAAAAGGGATTTCTGGTATCAAAGTAGATGGGTTCTCTTCGCCTTCGAGTAGTTGGGCCAAGAGGTCGTCTTCAATAGGTCTTTCTCCCCCCCAAGGGTCTTGCATATGAACTGCAAACAGACAATGGAGGAGATAAGACACAGTCTGCGAAGTAGTGTGGAAGATTGGGATAACGTTGCTCGCGTCTAAAAAACCAGCAGCATCCTACTCCTACACTAAGATTCAGCACTAATGGTTTGAAAAATGGATCAAAGAGGAAAAAAAACCGTTTTCTGAAAGAGAACTGTTTCGACTCCTAAAGGGCGGGAAAATACCCAGTTTTTTCACCTAGCTTAAAGATTGAATTTTTACGTCGACCTTACGCCCTAAGCCTATGATCCTTACTATCAAACTAAGTCCTAACCTATACAAAGCATAAAGACACCTTCTTACCAAGCAGTGGAAGTTTTTTTTTTTTAAAAATCCTCATAAAACCCTATTCAAGAACACAGAAATTACAGAACCTAGAAACGACATGCATGGTATAATGAAAAGTTTAAAAAGGCAAAGTGATTACCTGGGCGAAGATGGAGATTCGGAAGAAAATGAAAAAGTTTGAGTCGGAAAGATCCTCGGCTAGGCGACTGACTAGTTTTGAAGCTCTATACTTTGAAGGTAAGGTTCTTGAAGTTCTTGACAAAGATGGTAAGAAAAAATTTTATAAAGAAGAAAAAGAAGGTATTTATGGGGACCGAGGTATGGCCAAAAAGTAGCAATCATTATTTTTAATTCTCGAAACGTGGGGAAGTGTATAAGCCGTCAATTTTTTTCTTGAAAACTGAAAAGGCTTGATTAGACATAATTATGTCACGATTTTAAAAAATGCATGGGGATCCTAACAGACATCGTGGGGATATGAACGGTTGTTTCCTTACAGTTTCTTTATTGCTGGTCGCACTAAACAAACTTGGGGGGCAAATGTTATCCAAAAAACAAGCATGGATGACATGGCAAACATTTAGTACACGTGGCTAACATCTGGCAGAATTCGTGCTCGACCATCGACCAGGAAGAAATCTACTGTCATGACGTTCGATCTCTTCATACGACCAGCCTGGTCATACGCACGCTATACACGGAAAAGATCTTATGCAGTTGTGATAGTATCCAAAATTATCTCCCATGATTTCCTGAGTATCCGATTATTTAGGAAATCATATCTGTAACAAATTAGTGTAAATCCTCCTTGAGCCTATTAATAGAGAAGGAGGGCTCAAGGGAAAGGGATCTTCTTCTTCTTTTTCGCTTTCTGATCATTTGATATATTGTCTTGTTCTTCAGAGGTTGGTGAAACTCATTGAACCCTAGTTCTTTGATCACTCATTTGAATCTTATATCAATAACAATTCAAGTGGACGTAGGTTATTACCAGATTCTGGGGCCGAACCACTATAAACTCTTGTGTTCTTTATTATTTCGTCATCACATTCTTTCCAACGTGTTTGTCCAAATCAAGCATATTTGACTTCGTGTCAGTTGGCCAAAATCAGGGTCAATAATATGATATTTATTTAATTTAAAACTGATATTTTAAAATAAAATTAATTTTGAATTAACTGATATTTATGTTGGGATAAATATATTGTCTTAAAAATTGATTAAATAAACAAATGAGAAAATTAGGGAAACCCTAATAGGGTTGGGCGACACACACTGTATAGTACAGTGTGTGGCACCTAGCATCAGGGATTTTTATCCCTGTGATTTGAATTTTAAATTTTAAAAAAGTTTGTTTAGTCAGTTATTTAATTATTATTTTTAAATATGATTTAAATAAAAAATTAAATGAAAATATCTAATTAGTTTTTAATTTGAATTATATTTTAATTAAATAAAGATTATTTAATTACATTAAATATCTTTATAAGTCTGATAGTACGTAACTTTCAGATAAAAAAGGCTTCATTATTATTTTGAATAAAAAATATACACACTCTTTCTCTAAAGCGATAATTTTCTCTAAACCTGAAAACTATTCTAAACATTCTCTCTGTCAAAACTCTCTAGATCTCATATGTTGAGTAGATCTAGGGAGTCACATAAATCAACCTTTTGAATCCTACGTGCCCACACATGTCATTGTGTGTTTGAGGATTAATCTGGAAGATCAGGGTGTGAGATCTCAGAACACTGGATAGGAAGATCGTTGATTTATACAAAAAGACTCAATGACACTTGATAGGCAGCAAGAGAGATCTATTTGTATGTGATTTAATATTTATATATGTGTATGATCCTGGCTGATATTAATATTTATTGAAATGGGTCCATATATTCCACTGCGTACCTTTGATTTGATCATTTAATACCAACAGAGATACCCTTTGAATTTAAAATTCCACCAACCCCATGACTGTTACTAATGTTTAATTGGATGTTTATGGAACTAAAATAGAGATTTGAGAGTTACTTAGGATGTTAGAACCATTCAAATTGGAAAAAACTGAAAATTAGTTTTGGCTGTCAGCCTCACTGGCCGTTGGTCGCGACCAGGAGTATCAGTGACCGCGACCACTGGCCTCTGTCCCCGAGCCCGCGGCCAGAGATAAACAGTGGTCGTGGCCACAAACCATTTTCAGCACATATTTTTTGTGCGATTTTCCAAACGTTTCCAAATAACTCCCAATTGATTATGTAACCCTCGAACATATTATTGGGGTTAAAATCAAGTCTCCAACAACCATTTCACTTATGGCTTTGAGAAATTCAAATCAAAATTTTGTAACAACAAATCTACACAATAATAAACAATATTTGGGAGTTACAAATTTATTACTGAAATTGTAACTCTCACATATATTACACATTTGAATGCCACACACTATCCAAATGTTGTAACTCTCATTTTATATGTTACAATGTGTGACACTCTTTTATCACATTTATTTAATTTAAACGTTATATTATAAAATAATATAACAAGACCGACGACCATTTTTAAAAAAAATATAATATTTATTAGTAATATCAAAAACTGATTAAATAATTGTTCTTCAAAAAAAAAAAAACCCATTAAATAAATTTAATTAAAACTAAAAATTAACAGTAAATAAAACATAATTATATCAAAACAAACAAATGAATTCTATATAAACTTAAAACTTAGAACAAAACAAATTAAAAAACGTTTAAAAAAAGAGAGAAAATAAATAACAATTTATTTTTATATTTAATTGATACAAGTTTATTTGAAACAAAAACATTAATAACAAAGATGCTTAATTCTCACCTCAAAACACCAAATCTAGTATATGAATATATATATATATATATATCATCATAAATTTTCTATAAATATAAATATTTGCTTATGTAGTAGATTTTATACTTTTGTTATACTTAAACATTTTTGTTTAAACTCAGATTAAATTAAAAGAATATACGTTAATGAAACATATATTTATATATATCAACTTAGAAACGGTAATCCTATCTACTATTATATCTTAAAAAATATTTTGTTGATTTTGATTTGTGTTGTGTCTATTACTATTATAATTTTTTTTAAGCATGGTTACGTAGATGGAGTAACAAATTAAATTTATATATAAATCAAAGTTATATATCACAAGATATGTGTAGTCTAGTCAAAACCTATCACATTAAGCATTTGAAGAGTGAATAAATAATTTGAAATATGGATATTATAAAAGTAATAAAATCTCACTATTTATATCCCAATCCTCAAACTCACAATCTTCATCATAATATACAAAATGGGGTATTCAGACGAGAAGAAGACCAACCAATACGAAGGTGTTCCAAGCAACGATGAATCGATTCAACAGTTGGACGAGTCATCACAACCCTCGTATGTTGGTCCCAATACATTCAAGAAGAAGATGAAGAAGAAGGGATCATTATGGTTTTGTTGCTCAAACGTGGAGTTTGAGAACGAGAAAGATAAACAGAAAGTGTTTGAATTTTTGGAGAAGAATAACAATAATGGTAAAAAAAATTGCCTTGTTTTGTGTTGTACCAATGTTGAAGTTGGCCCTAGGGTTTAATTTATCTATCTATTTATATAAAAGTACTTTGTAATTTATTATGTATTTGTCCATTTTTTTTTCTTTCAATTTTTGATGTCAAGTGATTTTTATTTTGGTATTGTTGTTTGAAGGAAGAACTATGTATAATTTGGGACTTTTGAAATTGGGGAAATAAAATCTATTATTTTTATGCTGTATGGATTCGTTTGGTACAATTTAGACCTTAAATTTCTAAACTTTTGAACCCTTTTATAGACAAATCCCAAAAAAAAAAAAAACATTGTCAATTTAAGCTTCTCAAATCAATTTTTTATTCCAAAAGATATATTATCATGTCAAGCTTTTGAGTTTTATTCCAAAAAAAGAATTTTGAATTATATCTCTTCATATATCTTTCTTATTTCAAAAGATATATTGTGAATTCAAGTTTTGAGATTTGTATGTTTTTCCTTCAAGCTCTCACTATAAAAATCACAATACAATTCAAGTGGTGGTGCAACCCATTTACAGTTTCATTCAAATGTTTTTCCCTTTTTTGGTTTGCTTATATAAGATTTTAAACTGCTTTTGCAGAGTTTAAACAATGTTTCAATTATCTTTGTAAAATGATTGGCAAACAGGGCTGGGCTTAATAGCAAAACAAATTTCATGGTCCAACAGAGAAACAAAATGGGCCTGAGGAAAGAAACTGATATATTCATAAAAAGAAAAGAAATTGGTATATCTCTAATTTACATTGAAAAACAAGGTATATATAGGGTCCAAAACAAAGGGTTCAAAAGAACAAACTACCCAATAACAACTAACAAACAAAACCCCAACTAATTAACTAAAAAATAACAACTCAACTAAATATGTTTTCTGTTACTCCCCCTCAAGATGGGGCAAAAATGTTAAGAACACCCATCTTGGAGACAAGAGAGTAAAATTGTGGTGATGGCAAAGCTTTGGTGAGGATGTCAGCGAGCTGGTTGTGGGTAGACACATGTAAAGTTTTGATGATTCCTTGGTTGATTTTGTCTCAAACTAAGCGACAATCTATTTCTACGTGCTTTGTGCGTTCATGGAATATAGGATTGGAAGATATATGAAGAGCTGCTTGGCTGTCACAATAGAGAAGAACTGGTTTTGTTTGAGGAAAACCAAGGTCTTTGAGTAAGGAGAGCAGCCAAATAATTTCAGAGGTGGTATTAGCCATTGATCTATACTCAGCTTCAGCAGACGAGCGAGAGATGGTGTGTTGTTTCTTTGATTTCCAAGAGACCAAAGAGTAGTTGAAAAACACACAAAAACCTGAAATAGAATGTCTAGTGTCTGGGCAAGCGGCCCAATCAGCATCATAGAAAACTTTGATGGAATAATCTAAGGGCCAATGAGTAGTACTGATAGAGTCCTTGCTGGTAGGATAATAGAGACCACGACCTGGAGTTGTTTTGATGTAATGTTTGAGGGCAGCTTGATAATGAGGCTGCCGAGGCGAACAAACAAATTGGCTCAATGTATTGATGGCATATGATAGATCAGGCCGTGTGATGGTCAAGTAGATGAGGCGGCCAATGAGTCTTCTATAGGCTTTTGGGTCCTTACAAAGTTCGCCATCTTCAGCGGATAACTTGAGGTTGACATCCATTGGTGAAAATGTAGTTTTGCATCCAAGTGTGCCACTATCTTCAAGGATTTGGATAGCATATCCTCCCTGAGATAGGAAAAAGCCTTTGTTATTCCTAGCAATTTCAAGACCAAGGAAGAATTTTATTTCACCAAGATCTTTTAATTGAAAGCAAGATGATAGGTAAAGAATAAGAGTGTTTATGGCATGTGCAGAGTTGCTAACAATCATAACATCATCAACATAGATTAAGAGAGCCAAGAAATTAGTAGTGTCATGTTTAATGAACAAAGAATAATTTGAATGTGAGTGTTTAAAACCATATGCAAGTAAGAAAGTAGTGAGCTCAGTGTTCCACTGTCTAGAAGCTTGCTTAAGGCCATTTAAACTCTTGTTAAGTTTACAAACTGGTTTAAGAAAATTAGTTTGCTCCCCCTTAAGTGTGTATCCTTGAGGTAGAGACATGTAAATCTCTTCATCAAGGTCACCATTCAAAAAAGCATTGTTGACATCTAATTGGTGTAAATGCCAACCATACTGGGCAGCAATGGCCAACAAAATTTTAACAGTGACCATTTTAGCAACAGGGGCAAAGGTGTCAAAATAATCCACGCCTTCTTGTTGAGTATATCCTTTAGCAACTAATCGAGCTTTATATCTTTCGACAATACCCTTGGAATTTCTCTTAAGTTTGTATATCCATTTACATCCTATCGGTTTATGTGTCTGAGGAAGGTCAACTATTGTCCAAGTGTTGTTATTGTCTAAAGCATTTAGTTCTTCACTCATGGCATTGGTCCATTTTAAAGAGAGACTAGCTGTTTTGTAAGATGTTGGTTCACTTATGGAGCTAGCATTGCAAATAATAGTATGAAAAGAAGGATGCAGTTTAGAATAATCAAGGCAGTCAGATAAAGGATATTTAGTGGAGGACGTGGTAGAAGCTGGGCTATTATAACAGTGATATTGTTGTAAAAAGGAGGGAGGTTTAGAAGATCTCCCTGTTCTAGTGATGACTTCATTGGGGTTATTGTCAATGCTGAAATGATGTTGTTGCCTTTGTGAGATGTCTATTTCTAGGGAAGAAGGATCATGGGTAGCAGCTCCATTTGGTACATGCAAGGACAATGAAGAATGAATATTAGAAAATAAAGAATTAATATGGTCAATAGATCTATTAGAAAGGAAAGGGAAAACTTTCTCATAAAAAATAACATCTCTAGATATGAATATTTTATTTGTTGTGAGGTCCATGACTTTGTAGGCTTTCATACCTTGGGGATATCCTAGGAAGAGACAGGGTAGAGCTCGTGGAGAGAACTTGTTTCTTGAGTTTGGAAAAGTGGAAGCAAAACACAAGCAGCCAAAACATTTTAAATGATCATAAGTAGGAGTTTTAGAGTGTAATACCTCATATGGCGTAATGTTTTTGAGAGGCTTGGAGGGAAGCCGATTGATCAAGTGGGTGGCTATAAGAACAGCATCACCCCAATATATTAAAGAAATACTTGATTGAAACATTAAGGCTCTTGCAACATTGAGTAAATGTTGGTGTTTTCGTTCAACCACTGAATTTTCCTCAGGACAATCAACACAAGATAAGTAATGAAGTGTGCCTTGTGATTTTAAGAAATTATCAAAAGCTAATTCCTTGGCATTATCAGATCTAACCCCTTTGATTTTAGTGCCAAACTGTGTGTGAATCATTGTGAAAAAATGTGGTATAATAGTGGAAACATCAGATTTCATTTTTAATAAAAAAAGCCAAGTATAACGAGAGTGATCATCCACAATAGTAAAAAAATATTGATATCCTTCTCTAGTCTCATGCATAAAAGGTCCCCATATATCAATATGTATTAAATCGAAATTAGAATTGGAGATATGGCCATTTGAGGGAAAAGACAATTTTTTTTGCTTTGCTAAATGACAAATGTTACAAGGGTTATCTTGTTTATGTAAAGGTGAAAAAGCAAGTAAAAAATCTGCATTAGTAGAATCATGTAAAGAAGGGTGTCCCAATCTTGAGTGCCATATGTCAGTAGAGATAGAAGCAATCCTAGGCACGTCCATGACATATAAATTCCCAATACATTTAGCCCTCCCAATCAGAGTATGACAATCCTTGTCCTGAATAATGCAATCATGTAATGTAAAGATGACATTATAAGCTGATTTTTGGCATAATGCACTAACAGAAATGAGATTTATGGTGAATGTAGGGACAAATAATACATTATGTAAAATAAGTGTGGCTGATAGTTTGATAGTGCCAATATTAAGGACAGGGGCAGTCATGGCATTAGGCATAGACACAAAGGTAGGAAAAATATTATCATCAAAAGCAGTAGACAAAAATTTATCTTTGCATATGTGATGACTAGCACCAGTATCAAGCAGCCAAGAGGAAGAGTTAGAGTGTATACCAGAAACTTGTGAAGCCGAGGCGGTGGGCTCGGGATGTTGAGATTGCGTTTGATTAGCGAGATATGTGAGGAGTTGCTGGCACTGTTCAGGAGTGAAAGTAGAAGAAGGCAGACCATTACAAACAACAACGACTACTCCATGTTTTGGTGGAGGTTTCGATGGAAAATTAGGTTTATTGGCTGTCCATGAGGCATGTGAGTCACGAGGTTTCAGCTTCCAACTAGGGGGAAAACCATGGAGTTTGTAGCAATGATCACGAGTGTGATTTTGGAGGCCATAGTGAGTGCACAACAAAGGTTTCTTCCCAAAAGATTTACTGGTGTGAACAGGCGCAGCAATGGGTAACTGAAGGTTAGATAAGGGTCGTTGTTTTTCCTCTTGGATGATGAGGGAAAACACTTTTTTAATGGGAGGGAGGGGCTCCATCATTAGAATATTGGAGCGAATTTGGGCATAGGATTCATTTAAACCCATTAGAAAATACAAGACATAATCTTGTTCTTGGTAATTCGAAGAGGCGCTATCTGTGAGTGGCCTAAACATGGTCAGTTCATCACAAAGAGTTTGCAACTTGGTAAAATATGTGGTCATGTCAAGATCCCCTTGTTTGATATTGGAAATGGATTGCTTTAGTTGGTAAATCCGAGGGCCATTGCTTTGATAGTACCGATCATGAAGATCTTGCCACATTGCAGAAGCACGATCACGATACAAAATGTCGGCAGCAATGGGAGGTGAAACTGAGTTAATAATCCAACCCATAACCATTGAGTTGCTGTGGGTCCAAGAACTGTAGTGTGGATCATGAACTGGAGGTGTGGGTATTGTACCAAGGACGAAACCCATCTTATTCTTGGCAACAAGAGAAATGGTGATAGAACGAACCCAAGAATTATAATTGTTGCTACCAATGAGTATACTAGAAACCAAAATAGCTCTCGGTTGGTTAGCGTGAGAAAGAGAATAGGGATTCTCATATATGGGTGGAATCATGGCTGGCGGAGCTACAGTGGGCGGAGTTGTGGTCGGTGGTGGTGGTACGAGTGATGAAGAATGGCCATGATCGGAGAGAGGGGCGTCTGAACGGGTTGGAGCTCCATGGTGGACAGAGTTCACGTCTGTTTCGGTAGTTTGGTGTTGAGAACGAGTTCAGGCCATGAACAAAAAGAAGCTGCAGAAATAGGTAAATGTGGTGTCGAAAAAAAAAGAAAGAAGCAGAGCAAAGCAACAAGAAAAAAAAACTTGCAGAAAAAAAAATGAGATGCCCAAAGAACAGAGTAATGAAGTAAGAAAAAGTAGCAATGGAGATGCGGCTGAAGGGGTTTTAGGGTAACAAAGTGCGACTGAAGAGATGACAAGGGTTGAAGAAGGTAGATGAGAAAAAAAATGGTGAAAAAAAACTGGTTCTAGCCCTTGAGCCAAGAAGAAGAAGGTGGAAAAGGCTTCGGTTGTTGATCATGTTCTTGCCATGGCAGCTGGGAGATGGATGATCTGGGCGGCTGAAAGTCAGAAGGATGGAAGGAAGAAGACAAGGGTGTATGCGGCTAGGGTTGGAGGCATATACTCGGGAAAGAAAGGAAGAAGGAAAAGTAGGGTTTCAATGGGCTGATGATATACTCTGATACCATAATAGCAAAACAAATCTCATGGTCCAACAGAGAAACAAAATGGGCCTGAGGAAAGAAACCGATATATTCATAAAAAGAAAAGAAATTGGTATATCTCTAATTTACACTGAAAAGCAAGGTATATATAGGGTCCAAAACAAAGGGTTCAAAAGAACAAACTACCCAATAACAACTAACAAACAAAACCCCAACTAATTAACTAAAAAATAACAACTCAACTAAATATGTTTTCTGTTAGGGCTGCCCATCACTTGGCTAAAGCCGCTTGTTTCTCGTCGGGTCGTAGCTTCAAAGAGAGGAGTGTCCCCTCTGATTTTCAGGCTATTTTGTTAGCCGACTTATCTAATTAATGAAATGCATTTTTCCATTAAAAATAATAAACCAAAAATAAATCAAAATCACACAACACACTAATTTTAAGCACATTTCTTTACATCCTTTTAGCAAAAAAAAAAAAAAAAAAACACAAGGCACTTCTTTGTACACAAATGTTATATTTATCTTGATATTTTTCAAAATTCAATAATAGGTAAGAACCAATACAACTTTTAATCCCAGTTTCGAGTTGAGCTTGACTAAAACAATTCAAAACCAATGTTTATCACTCAAGATCGAAATAAAAAATCTTTGCAGTACTAATCCTTAAACTATTAGCAACTAATCTCCATACTTTAAACTTTCATATTGTAATGCCCTACTATTCCAAGGTTGTTAGACTGTGTGGTTAAAATAATGCCAAACTCGATAAGCAAGTCATTTAGACTTAAACATGTAATTAAAGTTAATAAATAGGTTAGGTACTAAAGATTTTGGCCAAAAGAGTATTACTTTTCATTAAAAGTGTTCAGTATATACATGGGATCCCAGAATAGAGTTTATAAATAGGTACAAGGTAAACATAACACAAAATAGTTGTCTTAAGTGGCAAAATGAACCATAGTTCTAGATCTTCAAAAGAAGTCTCGACCGTGGTGATCGAGCAAGCCGCATATGTACATATTGCCTCTGAAGTTCTCAAACTTATGGCCGGTCCAACTTCTCTGTGCCCTTACCTACACGACATAGCACTCGTGAGCCAAGGCTCAACAAGAAAACTCAAACACATATAATAGATAGTCATCGAGATATAAATCATAATTAGCATGCTTAACAACTATAACCCAAATTCAAGCAGACATTCAATCCATCTATGGGGCCATAGAACCACACAAGTGCATACCACACTCCTTTCTTCCAAGCGACTATAGAGCTGTACAAGCGTGTAACGCACTTCCAGATTGGCTCAGCCATAATGCCCTGCAAGCTGCATGCTAATGCCGACCACAACTTATAAGTCGAGCTTTTCAATTAGATACCACCAGATATGCATTTCAGACATATCACAACTATGCATAATACATTAATTCATGTTTAAATAAACTAAGCCCTAATCTCAACACAGGTGCAGTTTTCTTACCTTTGAGTCCTGAGTAATAAAGCGAGGTGACCCTGAGCACGATCCTTTCCTCCTGAGCCTACTAGAAAGCCCTAGTCACAACATATTAAGGAACATCCATTAAGAACTAAACCGACAGAGAGCTTCACGACCAAGCCCTAGCCCTCGGGACCTTGGACTCCGCTAAACCGGGTAACGGAATCATTCTTGAGCCCTTTGATTGGGTTTCCCAAAACCCAAACTCAACATATTTAAAAATCCCCATTTAGCGTCATGGTGCCCCACACCTGCGCCACAACCCCACACCAGGCCGAGAGGCCCACCTGAATTCCCAGGCATTTTGTGTCACGTCGACCACCACTAAGGGCTGTGACGCCCCACTTGACAGAGAGCTAACCCATAATTTTTTCTCATTTTGCGCCGTGGCGCTGCCCACTAAAGACCGCGACGCCAAGATGGTCTGAGGGAAACCTACCCTTGAAGACAATCAAGCGGGAGGCGATGCTACAACGAAAACTCAGAAAACTTGTGATTTCAGAAATCACAAACTGACTCAAACCTTCCCAAAACAGCATACCACCCAATTTTGACCACGAAACGACACTAGAAACTCATGTACTCAACTAACAACAACCAAAAACCTCGAAAATACACCCAAACTCAAAATGCAAAGCAAAAGAAAACTCAAAAGCTTCAAGAATTGGATTTACCGCCTAGGATTCGAGTTCCCCAGCTAGATTCCCTAACTTAGCAGCCCTTAATCCCCA
Organism: Humulus lupulus; assembly: GCF_963169125.1. NCBI lineage: Eukaryota > Viridiplantae > Streptophyta > Magnoliopsida > Rosales > Cannabaceae > Humulus > Humulus lupulus. Next base: position 137,937,274 of record NC_084801.1, on the reverse strand, counting down.
AGAGCAAGCTTCCAAATCCCACCAAAGATTTCCTCTATGACCAAGGTTTCCAAAGAAAGCTTTCTTAGAACAAGAAAGAGTGAGAAAGATAGAGGTATAGGCTGAGAATGTGAATGAGAGTGTGTGCTTCAGAATTTGGCTAAGTCTTTAGCTATTTCCTTGGCAAAAGACTATTATACTCCTGCCTATTAAGTCTCTCACCAAAGCCCACAAGGGAAAAAATGTCAACAGACACCAATTCCCACTAAACCTCAAATTTCACTTAAAATTTCCAATTAAATCCACTAATCCTCAAAATACCAATATTTTCCCCCAAATATATCTCACGACCCAAAAATTCCCAGTAAATCACAAAATTACCAAAATACCCCTATGCTCACCCCGAGCTGGGTATTAATTCCTGTTATGACTTTTCTGCTAATTGCTCAAAAGGACCAACTCGTTCTGAATATCTCAAATATATCCACATACATCTCCAACATATAACACATATAATTACAGTTATACCATCAACAAATCAAAATTACGAAAATGCCAATTTTTAACAAAAGCGGGCCTTTGAGCATATTTAATAAACTTAAACATGCATAATTAGTCATATTATAATATAAATTCCCAGTAAATCACCAAATTACCAATATACCTCTAGGCTCATCCTAAGCCGGGTATTAATTCCCGTTGTAACTTTTTCACTAATTGCTCAAAAGGAATGACCCGTGCTGAGTATCTCAAATATATCCACATACATCTCAAACATAAAACACATATAATTACAGTTATACCCTCAACGAGTCAAAATTACAAAAATGCCAATTTTTAACAAAAGCGAGCCTTTAAGCATATTTAATAAACTTAAACATGCATAATCAGTCATATTATAAAATAACTCATGTAATTCACATAGTCACATAAATATTCAATAAAACCACAAATAAATCCAATTAGGCCCTCCCGACCCACTAATCAAGGCATTGAGCCTTATTAGGAATTTTGGGATGTTACAACTGTTAGGAAACTTATACAGGATCTTTATTTATTTTCATGTAGATCTAATATTAAACAAGTTAATATGAGACAACCTAGAACATGTTTCTAAAATTTAATTCAAAGATAAATAATGATAAGAACACTTATATTATACCTAGTGGAATGAATGAGCCATTCCTTCAGTTTCTCTAACCCTTGTATCCTTTATGTCGCAGAGTATTACCAAGAAACTAAACCGTTCTTCAATTTTCTTCACAACTTTCCAAAGTATCCTTAGAATCACCTAGACTAGGGTGGGAAATTCTCAACACATGAGATAGATACAAAGAGAAGAAGAATAGAAGAGAAAAATTGAGGCTTAGAAAAAGACTTATGCAGTAGAGAGAATCTAAAACCTAATAGATCTTCTGATCTTCTCAAAAACTTGTGATTCAACTTATGTTTTCAACTCTCTCTTAGCATTCCTTTTATAGACTCAATTAGGTCATTTAATTTAATTAAAAAATCAATAAAATAATAGATAATATCAGCCCTAGGTCAAAATTACCATGGGCTTTAGACCTGTGAAATTTCTCATTTAATGATAAGCCTGTTGGACTTAAAATCAAGGCTTGTATTATTTTCTATTGATTTAATTAATTAAATAATTATTCAAATAATCTATCAAATTAATTATTTATAATTTGAACATTGATTTAAACTTATTTATTAATTTAGATACCAATCTATCTTAATTAATAAATCTGCCCTAACTTCTCTTTTCTTCTCTAAATTTTATAACTCTGTGAAACTATCCAAAATTGACCTGGTCAACTTTGATAATTCTAATTGATAATTAAATCAATTAATTGAGACTATCTAGATGATTTTATCCAAGGTATAGTAGGGACTCCTATGAAATCAAGCTCCAATAAGTTATCATAAATCTAACAAATAAATTTACTAACTTATTAATTCCTCGTGACTCCACTAAAGACTTGGAATTGCACTCTTGAATAGAACACTCTATAAGCAATATAGATATGTTATTAATTATCCATTGTTACAACCATAATTGTCACTCAATCCTCTATAGACGGTCTACAATGAGATGGGACTAAAATACCGTTTTACCCCTCATTGTATTTTATCCTTAAAACACTTAGTTCCTTATAAATGATATTTCAGTAAACTAATATTAATTACTGAAATGAGATCTCTATTATTTAGCACCTTAAACCAAACTAAAAGGAAACCATCGTTTCACTTATACTACCGAGTTCCCAAAATGTAAGTATGGGTTAGTCCGTAGGGTAATCTAGTAACGAACAAGTCAAAGAACTCAAATAATACAATCAGTTAGAATACTAACCACTCATAATTGAGATTGAATTGACCTATGGTCAACTATATGATATGACTAGAATAGATAATAACGGTATGTTTACTTATCCTATCTACTGTCAATATCAATCCAGTCCGATGTAACAATTACATCCGATCTTATCTACTTTGCTAATGTTCTGGAAAGAACATAGCACTACGATGTGTAAGTAGATCATATTGTGGATTGGCAAGTTAGTGTAAATCATGTGCACTGAATAATATTAGGACTAACTTATATTTGAACATATAATCATATTTATATTCCACTATGATTACGTTACTATAAATACAATTAACTATGTGCTCGGGATTTAATAGAAGTTTATATTAAACAAATAATCATGAAAATAAAACATGTGAGAAAAGTGATTGGCCAAGTCAAAAAATGATTTCTATTCTTTTATTGATAATAAATGAGATTACAAAGAAATTGGGTTTTAATTAGGGCATAAAACCCCAACAAATTCCCACTTGCACTAATTGAAACTAATGCCTTAATTCTACTAATCTCATTTCTTTGATATGCTTATCAAATGTAGCTTCTGGTAGTGTCTTTGTAAGCGGATCCGCAAGATTGTCTTCAGATGCAATCTTCATAACCTTCACATCTCCTCTTGCCACATATTATCGAATAATGTGATACTTCCTTTCTATATGCTTACTCCTCTTGTGACTTTGAGGTTCTTTCGAGTTGGCTATCGCTCCTGTATTGTCACAAAACAACACAAGTGGTTTATCCATTTCTGGAATAACACCAAGATCCAAATAGAACTTCTTTAGCCAGACTATTTCCTTAGCTGCTTCTGACGCAGCTATGTACTCAGCCTCCATGGTGAAATATGAGATTGTAGACTGCTTTACGCTTCTCCATATCACAGCTCCACCCCCAAGAGTAAACACCATTCCAGAAGTAGACTTCCTGTCATCGACACTAGTCTGAAAATTTGAATCGGTGTAGCCTACAGGGTTCAGAACACCACCCTTGTAGACTAACATATAATCCCTAGTCCGTCTCTAATACTTCAGGATATGCTTAATTGCTATCTAATGTTCCAGTCCTGGGTTTGACCGATACCTGCTCACTACTCCCACTGCATAGCAGAAATCTGGTCTTGTACACAATATAGCATACATCAGACTTCCAACTACAGATGCGTAGTGAGCTTCTCATTGCATCTTCCTCTTCAGGATTCTGGGGAGACTCTTCTTTGAAAGATGAATTCCATGGCGGGATGGTAAACGTCCTTTCTTGGAATTTGTCACTGAGAAACGTTCAAGCACTTTATCTATGTAAGCTGCTTGAGATAGAGCTAAGAGTCTGTTCTTTCTATCCCTGATGATCTGGATACCTAGAAGATAACTTGCTTCACCCAAATCCTTCATTTGAAATTAAGTGCTTAGCTAATTCTTCACATCTGATAATTTCTTAACATTGTTTCCAATGAGTAAGATATCATCTACATAAAGAACCAGGGATACCATTATTTGATTTGCCTTCAGTTTGTAAACACAAGGCTCATCAATATTTTGTTCAAAGCCATAGGTTTTGATTATTTAATCAAACCTAAGGTTCCAAGAATGAGAAGCTTGCTTAAGTCCATAAATAGACCTATTCAACTTGCAAACTTTTCTTTCTTGTCCAGCTACTTTAAATCCTTCTGGCTAATCCATATAAATGACGCTTCCCATTAAGAAAAGCTATCTTGACGTCCGTTTTCCAGATCTCATAGTCAAGAGCGGCTGCTATGGATAGGAGGATGCAAATGGACTTGAGCATGGCTACCGGACTAAAAGTTTCCTCATATTCCACACCTTCTCTTTGGGTATAACCCTTTGCCACTAATCGAGCTTTATAAGTCTAGATATTTCCATCAACACCTCGTTTCTTCTTGTAGATCCACTTGCACCCAATGGCCCTAAAGTCACTAGGTGCTTCCACAAGATCCTAGACGAAATTTGAGTACATGGATTCCATTTCCTGTTTCATGGCTTCGAGCCATAGTTCCTTTTCAGGGCTATCCATTTCCTGTTTGAAAGACAATGGATCATCGTCACCAGTGTCACCAACAACAATATTGGTTTCACCATCCAAACCATAGCGAACTGGGTTCCTAGAAACCCTCCCACTACGACGAGGCTCCGTGACTATTTGCTCAGGAACAGTGGTACTTTCTTCATTTAAACCAACTTGCATCGGTTGGACATGAAGAGTGGGAATTTCATCATCAACTTGCATTGATGATGATGGAACATTGGTTGGAGTCAATTCTTCAACCATCTCCTCTAAAACTAATTTGCTGCATGGTTTGAAGTTTTGGACATAGTTATTTTCCAGAAAAGTAGCATTCGCAGAAGTAAATACAGTCTTTTCTGAATGACTATAGAAAAGTCCACCCTGAGTACCTTTAGGATAGCCAACAAATATGCAAACTTCAGTTTGCAGGTCTAGCTTTCCCTCATTTTTCATCAGGACATGAGCGAGACACCCCCAGATTCTATAATGGCATAAACTAGGTTCATGACCATTTCAACGTTCTAAAGGTGTTTTGGGGATTGATTTAGACAACACAACATTGAGAATGTCATTCACAGTTTCAATTTCATGTCCCCAGAATGAAGTTGGTAGAGTTGAGTAACTAAGCATGCATCTCACCATTTCCAATAAAGTTCTGTTCCAGCGTTCCACTACACCATTTTGTTGCGGAGTACCTGGGGTAGTAAGTTGTGATAAAATCCCAAGTTCAATTAAATGATGTTGGAACTGCATATCCAAATATTCTCCACCCCTATCAGATAACAAGATCTTTAACATTTTACCAAATTGGTTCTGAGCCATTGCTAAAAATTCCTGAAACTTTGAAAATGTTTCTGATTTCCTATGCATTAGGTAAAGACATGAGTATCTAGAGTAATCGTCAATGAAAGTAACGAAATACTCAAAACCACCCCTAGCTTGTACATTCAAAGGTCCACAAACATTTGAATGCACAAGTCCAAGTGGTTCTTTGGCCCTATCACCCTTTGCAGAGAATGGACGCTTGGTCAGTTTGCCTTCTAGACAAGATTCACAGACAGGTAATTCACCTAAGGTGAGTTCCCTCAAAGGCCCGTCCTTTGTAAGTCTTTGAATTCTATCATTGCAAATGTGACCTAGTCTCAAATTCCATAAATACGTCATGTTGCCGTTATCAGTCTTTTGACGTTTATTGATCCAAGGTTTAGCTACTTTGAATAAATCATTGTTAATAGCAAGGGGTTTGTTAGGTCGCAGAATATAAAGCCCGTTTTCCAAACATGCAATACAAAATTGTGATCCATTGAAAGAAATAGATATATTAGAACTTGTGAAAGTCATGAAAAAATTGTTCTAATTGCAACATGGAAACTGAAATTAAATTTCTACTAAAATCTGGAATTAAAAATACATCGTTTAAAATTAAAAATTTATTTCCGAACTTCAAACGAGCTCTTCCTCTAGCTTGGACTACAACGAACGCTCTATTCCCAACTCTAAGCTTTAAGCCACCTTCGTCCACTTCCTCCCACGATTCAAGAAGCTGTAAAGAGTTACAAACATGGTTAGTAAATCCAGAATCAACAATCCAAACAGATTTAACATTCTCTAAAACACATGTTTATAAGATAAATGAACTATAATCATTACCTTTGTTTTTAGCTGCTAGAAACTTGGGGCAATCCTGTTTCCTATGCCCATTCTCTTTGCAGTGAAAACACTTACCTTTACATTTCTTGTTTTTCTTATTCTTCCCCTTAGGCATCTATGCATTTGGTTGTGCACTCGTCTTTGCAGCCTTTGCAGGCCTGGGGTTGTTGTTTTGTCCATCTTTCCTATTGTTTCCAACTTTCGAAGATGAAGCTTGGTTAGCTTCAGCCTTAGCTGGATCAGCAACAGTAGTAGTAGTTGTCTCCTTTTCTCCCCCCTTACTTGGTACACCCATGATAGACTCAAAAGTCTAAAGCTTGTTCATGAGCTGCGTCAGACCATAGTTGAGTTTATTCAACATATAGTTGGTGGTGAACGACAGGAAAGCTGGAGAGAGACTGTTGAGGATTAAGCCGACTTGAGTTTCCTCATCTATTGTTGCTCCATTAAGTTCAGCTTCCTGAAAAGTAGTTTGTCATTTTGATTAGGTGATCACGAATATGTTAAGACGGTGCCATCCGAGCATTGACATATTTCTTCGTGGCCTCAAAACGAGTCTGCGCTGACTTGGCACCAAACATGTCTTGGAGCTGATCCATGATTTTGTAGGCCATCTCGACATTCTCCATCTTTGTATTGAGAGTGTCGACCATACTAATCAACATGTAGTACCGCGCCTTGTTGTTAGCCGCTTAGAAGCGCTCATACTTATCCGTCACAGACTTGGTAGCTCCTTCAGCTGGAACTTACTTAATCATGACGAACTTGGAGTTGTCACCAATCAACACTGTGTTGATGTTCTGCTTCCACTTAAGGAAGTTTTCTCTAGTGAGTTTCTCCATAGAAAGTTGAGAAAGGATGGGAATAGACACAACCATACTTAAAACTACCAATTATTAATAAAATGGAAATCAATCACTTTTTCTCAATAAAACTTCTATTCACTCTAATTTCAAGAAATAATACAACATATACCAAAATATGTAAGATATGAAAACAATACCAAAAACAATCATATCTCTATTTCTTTAGGTTTTTAACTAATCTATGATATCCTTGTCTAGGTTGGTGAGAGTAAAAAATACCACTAGTTAAATAAAGTTGTAAACTTATTTAATAATGGACACCATTATTAACAACGTACTATTCGATCAAAATAAGAAATCAAAATCTCTTATTTTATGAGCTAGACCCACGATTTTGATAATCAATAGATTTAGTCCTAGTGGTCACCGTAGGAGTGAGTCTAGTAGAATTTTACCTATAATTATCTATCTTTCAAAATCTAACATTGTCAAAATAACTAATGAACACCTTCCGTAAGGGGACAAATCAAAGCGTCTCGAGGCCCCATTAAGCTATTGACCTTGTTAAACCAATGGTGGAGATCGAATATTATTCTTATAAAATAAGCTCATTATAAAATAGTATTTTTATTATTAATTTTAAAAAATTAATGACTAAGGATCTCCAAAAAATTGAATAGATTACATTTTTAAAACCAAAGTCCTATAATTTCCTATTAATTCTAAAGTACCACATTGAAACATATTCAATTAATTTAGAATTAATTTGTTGCTAATCAATATTTAGGTTTAATTAATATAATGAACTTATACAATAAGTCAAACTCAAGTAAATGGTCCTTATAATGAACTTATACAATAAGTCAAACTCAACTTATAATGAACTTATACAATTGGGCTTGTATGGAGGAGGGCTGAGTCCAGTATGTCGTTCTTACTACTAAGACCACCTTACTTCCATACAAGGTCCAAAATACATGAATTTAAACCTTCATTTTATAAATTGAATAGGCTCACTATAGTCATGTAAAACAAATAGATCTTCACAAGTGGAATCACCCACAAGAGAGAAATTTAAACTCTACATTTTCTAATGGGCCAAAATAAAACCTATCATTTTATGAATACTTTATTTGGCAAAAATACATATATCTAGCAAACATATGGGCCACTATATGCTTCTAAGCCCAATTGCAAAAATACTACATATAGTGCAAACAAACATGTTATAATTGGATGTGCCTAATCATGTTACTATATGAACAAGTCTATGAATTTATGCAAAAAATACCATAATTTATTTCATTTGCAAAAATACCATAATTAATTATCAAGAATTTAACAAAAATTCAAATTAATTAATTTTTTACAAAAAATAAGTCAATATAAATGAAATTTATCAACAATTAACAATAGTTAATTTAAATTTCATTTATCAACAATCAACTTGGGTTGGGTTAATTTGAAAAATATTAATTTAATTTAAATAGGATTTATCAACAATTAACCAAAGTTAATTTAAATCGCATTTATTGAAAAATATTTTATTAATTGGTTTGAAAAACGTAATATTTTTAAAAATCTAACTAGTTATAAATTTTTAAAACAAATATCATCAGCTATTTTTGAAAAATATCTTAAACAGTTAAACAAATTCAAATTTTTATAAAAATATCTAGTTAACATATTTTCAAATTTAAAATATTTTAATAAATTAAAATATTTAAAATTAATTTGTTAACCTATTTTTAAATTTGAATTTGAATCTTTGTAGAAAATATCTATTTTTAAAAGATCAAACAACAAAAATATCATATTTCAAAAAAGATATTTTTAAATAATAGAAAATATATGATATTTTTGTATTAACCTATTAAAAATACATTCAAAAATCAAATTTAAAAAAAAAAAAATTAACGCAGGCCGCGGCCAGTGAAAGTGGGTAGTCGCGACCATGGGACGATTCTGGGCATTTTTCGTGCACTGGCCGCGGCGAGAGGTTTATGGTGGCCGCGACCACTAGCTGCTGTTACCCAGGCTGTGGCCACTGCCTGAGAATTTTTTTTTTTGGTAAAAATTTGAGCAATTTTCAAGCCAAAAACGTTTTCTAAATAATTTTTACCATGATTTACATCACATAAAGCATTTATATAAAAATTATTTGCAAAGAAAACACAACAAAATAACCCAAATATGCTAATAATCACATAAAATTCAATATGCATCATAAAAAACATGAAATCCTCTAGGAAAATTTAGTTGTCGTGACGATCCCTTTCTAAGTGGAAGATCGGAAAATCTTTCTCTTCATCACGAGACTGATCAGATCTACCGTAGACACCCGAGAGACCTCCACAAGGTAGGCTAAAAGAGTAAGAGGATAACAAGCAAAGAGTTTTGCATTAGTTTCTTTGTTGAGATTGAAATAAAGTTCTTTAAAAAGGGTTTAGGTATAATGCACGCAAGCCAAGTCAAGAAAATGACTTCCTTACTTTTCTTTCATAGTAGTCTTAATGACTAGTAGTTTACCCAATTACTCAACACATCAAATAATTCAATTTTACCATGTTCATGCATGAAAATAAAGATTACCAAATGCTCTGAGGCTAGTTGTTGGGAAACTTATACAGGATCTTTATTTATTTTCATGTAGATCTAATATTAAACAAGTTAATATGAGACAACATAGAACATGTTTCTAAAATTTAATTCAAAGAGAAATAATGATAAGGACACTTACATTATACGCAGCGGAATGAATGAGTCATTCCTTCAGTTTATCTAACCCTTGTATCATTTCTGTCGTAGAGTATTTCCAAGAAATTAAACCGTTCTTCAATTTTCTTCAAAGCCTTCCAAAGTATCCTTAGAATCACCTAGACTAGGGTGACCAATTCTCAACACATGAGATAGACACAGAGAGAGAAGAATAGAAGAGAAAAATTGAGGCTCAGAAAATGACTTCTGCGTTAGGGAGAATCTAAAACCTAATAGATTTTCTGATCTTCTCAGAAACTTGTGATTCAATTTATGTTTTCAACTCTCTCTTAGTATTCCTTTTATAGACTAAATTAGGTCATTTGATTTAATTAAAGAATCAATAAAAAATTAGATAATATCAGCCCTAGGGTCGAAATTATCATGGGCTTTAGGCCCGTGAAATTTTCCATTTAATTATAAGCCCATTGGACTTAAAATCAATGCCTGTATTATTTTCTATTGATTTAATTAATTAAATAATTATTCAAATCCTTTATCAAATTAATTATTTATAATTTAAACCTTGATTTAAACTTATTTATTAATTTAGATACCAATTTTTCTTAATTAATAAATCTACCCTAATTTCTCTTTTCTTCTCTAAATTGTGTAACTATGTGAAACTATCCAAAATTGACCTGATCAACTTTGATAATTCTAATTGATAATTAAATCAATTAATTCGACTATCTAGATGAATTTATCCAAGGTACAGTGGGGACCCATATTAAATCAATCTCCAATTTGTTATCATAAATCTAACAAATAAATTTACTAACTTATTAATTCCTCGTGACTCCACTAAAGACTTGGAATTGCACTCTTGAATAGAACACTCTATAAGCAATATAGATATGTTATTAATTATCCTTTGTTACAACCATAATTGTCACTCAATCCTCTATAGACGGTCTACAATGAGATGGGACTAAAATACCATTTTACCCCTCATTGTATTTTATCCTTAAAACACTTAGTTCATTGTAAATGATATTTCAGTAAACTAATACTAATTACTGAAATGAGATCTCTATCATTTAGCACCTTGAACCAAACTAAAAGGAAACCATCGTTTCACTTCTTCATAAGAAGTTATAGATGTTCATATCTATGATTAATACTCCCACTCAATTATACTACTGAGTTCTCAAGATGTAAGTATGGGCTAGTCAGTAGGGTAAGCTGGTAACGAACAAGTCAAAGAAGTCAAATAATACAATCAGTTAGAATACTAACCACTCAGAATTGAGATTGAATTGATCTATGGTCAACTATATGATATGACTAGAGTAGATAATAACAGTATGTTTACTTATCCTATCTACTGTCAATATTGGTCCAATCCGATGTAACAAATACATCCGATCTTATTTACTTTGCTAATGTTCTGGAAAGAACATAACACTACAATGTGTAAGTAGATCATATCGTTGATTGGCAAGTCAGTGTAAATCCCACGCATTGACTAATCTTAGGACTAACTTATATTTGAACATATAATCATATTTATATTCCAATGTGATTACGTCACTATAAATACGATTAACTATATGCTCGAGATTTAATAGAAGTTTATATTAAACAAATAATCATGAAAATAAAACATGTGAGCAAAGTGATTGACCAAGTCAAAAAATGATTTATATTCTTTTATTGATAATAAATGAGATTACAAAGAAATTGAGATTTAATTAGGGCATAAAACCCCAACAACAACTATCCCCGCCTAATAGAAATTTCGTCCTCAAAATTTACTTGAACTGCTTGGGATATTAATCCCGCATGTCTGACTCTAACTCTCAGGTCTCTTCCTCAACCTTGCTGTTCCTCCATAGCGCTTTTACCAGAGGAATAGTCTTGTTTCTCACTTTGTCTTTTTTATCCAGGATCTTTACTGACTGATCCCCATAGGATAAATATGTCTGTTGCTCCAGATCCTGATAACTCAACACACGAGTTGCATCTAACACATACTTTCAAATCATCGAAATATAGAATACATTATGAACCCCTGGCAGTGATGGGGGTAAAGCCAACCTATAGGCTACTGATAGGTTAGCTTTTATAGTGTTTTGGGGGAGTTATTTTAGGGAACTTTTGTGCTTATTTAGCTATGTTTGTGTAGTATGACACTTTTTGTAACGACCCAAATTTGCTAATAAGGCTTAGGGCCTTGATTAGCGTGCCTGGAGGGCAATAGGTGATTTATGGTTATAATATGTGAATTTATGTGAATATGTGATTAGAGATGCATGTTTAGTTGAATTAAATATGCATGTGGGCTCCGTTTGGATATTAGGGGCATGTTTGTAATTTTAGCCCGTTGAGGGCATAAATGTGATAAATGTGATATGCTTATGATATATCTGTGTAGCACGATCCGGGGCAATCCTAGGGAGCCGTTAGCCAGGAAGTCACAACGGGGTTGAATATCTGACTCGGGACGAGTCGAGGGGTATTCCGGGTATTAGATGTTTTATGGGGTTATCGGGTTATGGAAATAAATATTTGGAGATATATTTGAGGTTAGAATGTTTAGGAGGGAATATTGGGGAAATTTACCATTTTTCCCTCGGGGACGTTTTTGGCACCCCGAGCCTTGAGGTAACCTTAAAGACTTAAGTTAAATAAAACAAAACAGAGGAAACACTTAGAAACTTGGAGAAACCGACCCAAACCTCTTCCTTCTCTCTTTCTTTCTCTAAACCATATCTAGGGAAACTTTGAGGAGATTAAGCTAGGAAAACTCAGAATTCAAGGCTGGAGCTTTGGGGAATTGAAGCTTGGAAATTAGAAGATTAGCTCATGATTTAATTAAGCAAAGGTAAGCCTTTATCTTGATGAACTATATTCATTTTCTGCTGATATTTTCAGAGTTTGCATGTAAGTAAAATGGTGAATTTCTCTTGACTGTTTGGGTATAAGTTTTGGGATTAGTTTTGTTGGGTTTTGCTGCTAGGATTTCTCTGGAGATGTTGTGATGATTGAGTGGGATTGTTAGGTTGATTTTGGGATAAATTGGTTGGGTTTTCGTGGTATCAATGGAGGATTTTTCTGGGTTCGAAGGGTCGGGCCGTGGCATTGTTCCTGCTGAGCCGCGACCCTCTGAAGCATGTTGGTGGCTTGGAAGAGAGGCGGGCTGCGACATGCCCTAGCTAGGGCCGCAGGGCGCCTGCTCTAATTTGGGGTTGCTCTCTGTTCTGGAGGCGGGTCGCGGCATGGCCTTATGGGGTCGTAACTCTTAGTGCAATTTTGAGCTTTAAAGTGTGTTTAAGCTTGGGAACTCAAAGGTTAAGGCTCCAGATGGATTTTATCACCCAGATTGATATAATTCAAGGTCTCGGAGGTTAGAATTATGGCTCGAAGTTATTAAATGGATTGGAACTTGATGGATGAATATTGTTAATGCGTTGTGACTAGGGTTTCAGCGAGGCTCAGATTAAGGGACTGTGCTTGGGACATCGGTGCTTGAAAAGCTTGGGACACAGGTAAGAAAACTACTATTCCCGTGGAGCTTGTATGCAGGGCAGGACCCTATATGATTGTGTTGCAGGGCGTAGCCCTTTTATTGAGTTTGTTCATGTTTAGTATTTGCTTTACTATGCTATGTATGCATATGTGTAAATGTTTGACAAGAGCCGGGAACGGCGCAGGCCGAGATTGGCAAGGGCGGGAATGGCGTTAAGCATGTGGAGTGCAAGGCCGAGTGCGGCAAGGGGCCGAGGGCAACGTTTAGCACGCAGAGTGCAAGTTGCCAGGGCGAGACCCTAAAGGATACCTGGGATATCCTCACGGTGTGGACCGCAAACCCAGGGCATGGTAAAGTGCCTGGGACGACCTGTTTATATGCTAAGTGTTTGATATGCATATGTTATCTGCTTGTGAGGGTTTTCTTGCTGGGCTTCGACTCACGGGTGCTCTATGGTGCAGGTAAGGGCAAGGGAAAATTCGACCAACCATGAGTACGGAGAGCGTGAAGCGGCGCGTACATGTTTGACCTGCCTGGCTGCCACGGCCAGGGGTATTTTGGGAGATGATTGTACTAAACTTAGATTTTGTCATCTAGTCGACTCTGCTTGTATTTATGTGTTGTAAACATTTCTAAACGATGTTTCGGGATCCCAAATGTTAAACATTTTATGATTTTCAGTAAATGGAATTATTTTCAAAGTTTATGACTGTGTTTATGGTTTAATTACACGTTTGTCTTAAAACCTTGATTAGCGAGTTAAATGCACATTTTAAACTCACTTAGTAACGGCTCTAAGGAAGTAGGGCGTTACACTTTTGTTGCTTTTGTTTGCTAGTGTTTCAATTTTTTTTTTAAAATAGAGAAATGGACCAAATTATGGTGATATCTTAGGATTTTGAGCATGAATGCCTAAATTAGAGAAACCAAAGTTAGGTGATCTCTGCTGGATTGATTTTGACCTTCAACGAGATTTTAGAGCTTAAAATGTTGACTTTTGGAGAAGAGGGAATTTGAGCCGCGACGCTTCCTATAGGGGTCGCAGTGCTTCCCGTCGATGCTAAAACTTCACGCTAATGAAAGACCCCCACCTCGTACCTCTCAAACATCCTCGGGGAGAAGGAGGCACCTCACTTCAGGAGGCATCTCATGCGCCTGCCCCAGATGGCCTCGCACCTCACGAGAGGAGGCGTCTCGCGTGCTTGCCCCAGATGGCCTTGTGCCTCGCGAGAGGAGGCGTCTTGCGCACCTGCCCTAGATGGCCTCGTGCCTCGCGGAGGAGGCATGTCACGTGCCTGCCCCAGATGGCCTCACGCCTCGCGAGAGGAGGCGTCCCACGCACTTGCCCCAGATGGCCTCGCGCCTTGCAAGAGGAGGCATCTTGCGTGCCTGCCCCAGATGGCCTCACGCCTCGCGAGAGGAGTCATCTCGGGTGCCTGCCCTAGATGGCCTCACGCCTCGCGAGAGGAGGCGTCTCGTGCCTAGGAGGGGCGCTCCCTGCATAGCCTCATGCCTAAGACCTTGCGAGACGGCCTCGCACCCAAGCTCAGCTGTGAGTTGGCCTCATGCTTGGGCACCCCGCGGGACCTTCTCGCCCCTTTAATCCAACCTGCAAAGTCATTGTCTCACGAGCCTTTTTGAAACATGCACCTCCCTGACGAGGCCCTACCCTACTTATTAGGGTAAGTGTCACCAGCAAAGCTTACCTCCCATATGCATCCTTTCCAATCAATAAGTAATCTGACACCAAGAAAGATATAAAGAGGCTAGATCAACATGCACATCTTCAGAAAGTGAAAACATCCTTTAGGTGCAGGGTACACGTATAGGTACGGAATGCATGTACCAATCAAGAGGTGTCAGGATACAAGGATAACACCCACGCCAAAAAAATAGTGGTGGTATGAGTGAGGTACCTGTTGTGGTCCTCACCAGCTAATCTCTGACACTCGTACTAGGAGAGTAGTGGAGGCACAATCGAGTACTAAAGTGGAGGTGCTCCCACAGACTCTGATCGTGTACTGGGGCCGACACCACTACACCTGATACCACTCTCCTGACAATGTACTTGTGTACAATCTGGTCCCCTGGACCACAATGTATTAGGGGCCATTAGAGCCCACTATAAAGGGAACCCACTTCAACTTTTTTTTGGGGGGGGGGGGGGGGGGTTGAAAAAACACTGTAGCTTTACACCAAGAGAAATACAAGTTATTTTCTCCATTTTTTCTTTCTGCAACTATCTTCTAAGCTTCTTATTAGATCAGTGAAGTTTTTCAGTTTTAAGCTACATACTTTGATTTTTTCTAACTTAATTTCGTTGACGAGTTCTCACCGTCAATACTTCTTATAGAGGTCGCGTCGCTATGGTGGACAGAGAAGGCAAAAATCTAGGATTGAAGAGGGCTGCGATGCTGGACTTTCGAGTCGTGGCGCTATTGTTTGGGTATTTTGAGCTGGGATGTAACGTCCCAAATTACCTAATAAGGATTAGGGGGTTAGGATGGAGATTTATGGGAATTATATGATTATGTGACGTGTATGCGTGTAATTATGTGATTATGTGAATTATATGATGATATGACTAAATATGCATGTTTAGGTGTATTAAATATGCATGTGGTCCCGTTTCTTATTAGAAGGGCAATTTTTGTAATTTGGTCCGTTATGAGTATATTTGGCATATATGCGATATATGTGATATATGTGTGAGACCACATTATTATGTGGGTATATTTGAGTTACTCGGTACGAGACGATCCTAAGGAGCAAGTTAGCGGGAAAGTCACAATGGGACCTAATACCCAACTCGGAGTGAGTCAAGAGCATTTTGGGTATCTAGTCCATTACCGAGTTATAAGGTAACGAGAATGAATATTAGAGGATATATTTGGTATTAGTGAGATTAGGAGGGAATTCCAGGAGTTTTGACCATTTTTCCCTTGGGGACGTTTCTGGGACCTTGAGCCTTGGGATTTACTTAGAGTTACTTAGAGTCTAAGTAACATCACAATTACACAAACAAAAAAAAAAAAAATAGATAAACACGTTCTCCCTTTTCTCTCTCTCGGCTACACATTTTCTTTCTCAAATTTCTTGAGAATTCTTATGATTTAAGGAGAATCAAGGCTAGCTTAGGCTCGAGATTGCTTGGGGAAAGACTTCACATCGATTGGGGCAATAGAGGTAACAATTTCTTGCCTTAACTCTTTGTGTTTTCTGATTTTCAGTTGAGTTTTGGAGTTTAGAAAACTCAGCTTTGATTTTGGGATTTGAAAGGGTTTTGGCCAAGCTTTTGCTTGAGTTTTGTTGGACTTGAGTTACTGAATTGATTGAGGGTTTTACTTTTGAGTTTTAGCTATGTTGGGATAGGTTTTTGGAAGGATTTGACTTGAAGAAATGGAGAAAAAATAGGGTCTTCATGTTGAATCACGACCCTGTTCTTGGGGCACCACGACTTTCATGAATGTTTGAAGAAGCTGGTGCCTTCAAACCATTTGAGCCGTGACGCTTGCTAGGGAGTGCCGGGACGCAGGTTGAAGCAGGGGAGAGCTTCAGCTCTCTGAATTGGGGTGGGCCACGACTCATTTGTTTTGAGCCGTGACTCTTAAGGGTTTTGGAGCCCTAGGAGGGTTCTTGAGCGAGGAAACTCAAACTTAAGGGCTCGTGATCGATCCTACTACCCGGTTTAGTAGAATTCGATGTCTCAGAGGCTAGGACTTGGTCCGGAAGCCTTTAATCCCTATTTTAACGAGATTCTCTATTGGTTGTGACTGGGTTATTACTAGGGGCTCGGAACCAGGATCGTGCTCAAGGGACGTTCTTAATACGCTTTACACTCGGATCTAAGGTAAGAAAATTGCACTCAATACGTGGTATATGTGATTAGGGCTTGGCCCGATTGTTGATTATAATTATGAATAGGGCTCTACCCCTGAGAATGAATGTGAATTAGGTTATGCTTGAATGCTCTATGTCTGGATAATTGTTTAATGAATGCTTTCCTTGTTGCATAGGTAGGGCTCAACCCCGTTAAGGAATATGGTTATTACTGTCTTTATGCTTGATTAGTTAAGATACCATGAATTATATGTATGCATACTTGTGTTGTCTAAAGTATGCTTATCTGTATTTGTATTTGTATATGTATCTGAATGTCTGATTAAATCCTTGACTTATTAGTCAAGGGCTGCAGTAGCGCGCTGCGCGCTGGTCGAGAGGCTTAGGCCCAATCAGGATCATACTATTATGTTGGCCGACCCTATGGTCGTTGGAAAACAAAGGGCTTGGCTAGCTCTATGGATAGTTATTCAGAGATAAGGGCAAGGGCCCCAGGTGACTCTATGGTCCCATAGCTAGGGCATGGGGCCCCGGGTTGACTCTATGATCATCTATTTAGGGCATCGGGCCCCAGAATGATCATTTATTTGTAATTGTATGCATGCTTGAGTAGGTTATTACTGTTGGGCATGTTAGATATGTATCTGGATCTTGTATTTGTTTATGCACATGTTTGAGTTTTCTTACTGAGCCTTAACTCACAGGTGCTATGTGGTGCAGGTAATGGAAAAGGAAAGCTAGACCAGCCATGAGTTAGAGAGCTTCGACGGCGACGTGTACTTATGCGGCTGCTTGTCCACCACGATCGAGGGTATCTCAGAGGAACTAGGGCTGTATTCTTTATTTTGCCGCTTAGGTCGGCTGGTTGTAACTTTTGATTTGTTTACACCCATTTTAAACATTTGTTTGTAAAATTTTGGGATCCCATGTATGTATGAAGCTTTTAAATGAAAATTCAACAGTTTCTTTGACCAAAATTTTTAACCCTAACCCTTGACGTTAACCTTAGTTACACGTTTATAATCAAATGACTTGATTATCAAGTCTGGCACTATTTAAAGTACACAGTGTAACAGTCCTGGATTAAGAGGACGTTACACGCGACACAATATATTAAGGGTCGCGATGCTCGTCGAGGTAAAGGCGAGACGTATTTTCAATTTCGTACACGGGTTGCGACGCTTCTTTCTTGAGCCATGACGCATGATGTTGTGAGTGCAGAAAAAGGAATTTTTAGCAAGGGAAAAAGTGGTATTTCACATAAAACACATAGGGAAACTATATAAGCATCATTATGTCGAATTTTGAAGGGGGGAACCCTAGATACTCAAGAAAATTCTCAACAGAGGCAAAGGATTGAAGACCTAATATTTATCATAGTTTTTCTTCTCTTCTTCTTTTACTTTCTGCTATAGTGATGTTTATAACTAGTTTTATGGATTCATTTATGGTCAGTATGAACTAATTATCTTTTTAGGAAGTTAATGGATTCTTCTTGAAACCTTATGATTATCTAATGCAGTTTTATGAATTTCTTGTCTATATCGTGAATTATTTTATTTGTGTTTAAAGCTTGTGATTGCTTTGCTACCAATTGCATGATTTATATGGGTTTAACCTAAAATCTGAAAAGTGAAGGATAAATATGCTTTATTCAAATAATCAAAGATTTGTATTGGAAAATAGTACTTGTATGATTTGTGTAGCCTAGGGATTACGTGTTTAATGCCTGCAATTTGTTTAATTTATCACAGAGATGTAGAAATTTTGCTTATTATAGAGAGTTATATGTCCTAATAAGAATATAATTTGCATTTGCAATTTGTTATCACGATAGAGATAGAAATTTTGGAATTTGTATTAAAAAAGCATAGGTGGATAGTTGATGAAATTAACAACCCTATATTTTATCCATTGAATTAGAATTTTTATCGTTGAGTCCTTTTATGTTCTTGATATTTATTTTATTTAATTTGTTTAGTTATTTCTATAATTTGATCTTTTCTTAACGAAATAGAGATTAGAAATTAATTATTGGTAATTGATAATTCAGTCTTCGTGGGATGAGAATCGGATTTACCGAATATTACTACATTGCGATTACATATACTTGCGTAGCTTTAGTTTTCGCAACAACTACCTGTCCAAACCTCTCCCAGATCTCAAAAGGTCCCACAAACCTAAGGCTCAACTTGCCCTTCTTCCCAAATCATCTTACTCCTTTCAAAGATGAAACTCGAAGAAAAACATAGTCCCCAACTTGGAACTCTATATCCCTACGCTTAGGATCAGCGTAGCTCCATTGTCTAATCTGCGAGGCGAGCATCCGAGCTCTAATCTTCTCAATAGCCTCATTGGTCCTCTGAACTACTTCAGGACCCATATATTTCCTTTTACCCATTTCATCCCAATGAACGGATGATCTACATTTCCTACCATACAACATCTCGTATGGAGCCACTCCAATTGTTGACTGATAGCTGTTATCGTAGGAAAATTCAATCAAAGGTAAATATTTACTCCAGGACCATTCAAAGTCCAATACACATGCACTAAGCATGTCCTCTAGTATCTGAATTGCCCTCCCAGATTATCCATCACTCTGAGGATGATATGTTGTACTAAACTTCAATTGAGTGCCCATAGCCTTCTGCAGGCTCCCCCAAAACTTGGAAGTAAAGGTTGGGTCCCAATCCGATACTATAGACTTCGAAGCCTCATGGAGACATACAACTCAGCATACTGATCTACTGTAAAATTTATCCTCACAAGTAGGAAGTGAGTTGATTTGGTGTACCTATCCACAATTACCCATACTGAATCATGCTGACCCACTGTCTTGGGAAACCCAACCACAAAGTCCATGGTGATGTCCTCCCATTTCCACTTAGGGATGCCCAAAGGCTATAATATCCCTGCTGGTCTCTGGTGTTCAACCTTCACTTGTTAACACATCAGACACTTAGCCACATATTCAATCACATATTTCTTCATCTCAGGCCACCAATATAAAGATTTCAGATCCTGATACATCTTTGTGGTGCCTGGATGTAGTGAATATGGTGTAGTATGAGATTCATCTAGAATCTCCCGTCTGATACCAGCGTCCATCGGAACACAAATTCGAGCCTTGTATCTCAGTAGATCCATCTCTGAAACAATATAGTCCTTAGTCACTCTAGCTAGGATGACCCCTCTGTGCTTCATCAATTGGGGATTTCTCAACTGCCCCCCCCCCCCCCCCCTCCCTTATCCTCTCTAAGAGAGTAGGCTACAATGTGATGTTGGCTAGCTAGACCACCACCAACTTTATTCCTGCTCTAGTCATATCCTCTGCCAACTCTTTCGATATCTGATTTAAACTGAATAACTGTCGAGGACCTCTTCGACTTAAGGCGTCTGCCACCACATTGGCTTTCCCTAAATGGTAGAAGATTTCATAGTCCTAATCCTTTATCAATTCTAGCCAATGCCTCTGTCTCATATTCAAATCCTTTTGAGTATAGAAGTACTTAAAACTCTTGTGACTGGTGTAAATCTCGCACTTCTCTCCATATAAATAGTGTCGTCACACCTTCAGTGCAAATACCACTGCTGCCAACTCCAAGTAAGAGTAGGGAATCGCTGTTCATACTCCTTTAACTATCATGATGCATATGCAATTGCCTTCCCAACCTCTATAAGAACATAGCCTAACCCCTATCTCAATGCACCACAATATACCACAAACTTCTCCTGATCTAACGGAAGACTTAGTACCGGAGCAGTGATCAATCACTGCTTCAACTCTTGGAAGTTATTCTCACATCTGTCTGACCATACAAACTTCAAGTTCTTGCGTGTCAACTCTGTCAATGGTGTAACAATTCTTGAGAACCCTTATACAAAACACCGATAATACCCTGCCAACCGAAGAAAAATTCTGATCTCTGAAGCACTCCTTGGCCTTGGCCAATCCCTAACTGCCTCAATCTTGCCCGGATCCACCTTAATCTCATCCTTGCTGACAATGTCACTAAGAAAGGTCACCTGAGGTAACCAGAACTTACACTTCTTGAACTTGGCATACAATCGGTGCTCCCTCAACCTCTGTAATACCAACCAGAGATGTTGCTCATGCTCTGCTTCTGATTGAGAATAAACCAAGATGTCATCGATGAATACAATTACAAATCTATCCAAATAATCCTTGAACACTTTGTTCTTCAGATCTAAAAATGTTGCTGGGGCATTAGTTTATCCAAATGACATGACTAAAAACTCATAATGCCCATACCTTGTGCGAAAATCTATCTTCGAAATATCCTCCTCCTTGATCCTCAGTTAATGATAATCAGATCGAAGATCAATTAATGAAAACACTGTCTTGCCCTACAACTGATCAAATAAGTCATCAATTCTTGCCAGTGGATACTTGTTCTTGATGGTCAACTTATTAAGTTCTCTATAATCAATACACATCCTCAGTGACCCATCCTTCTTCTTTACAAGCAAGACCGGCGCACCCCACGGTGAGAAGCTAGGCCTGATAAACCCCAAATCAAGTAGCTTTTGTAACTGTACCTTCAATTATTTCAGTTTTGTTAAGGCCATTCTATACGGTGCCCTAGACACTGGTTCCATCCTCGGTGCCAACTCAATAACAAATTCAGTCTCTCGGTGCGGTGATAACCTCGGTAGGTCATCTGGGAACACATCTAAAAATTCACAAACCAATCTAGTCTCTTCAGGTCCAATGGGTACAACCTTAGTGGTATCTACCACACTAGCTAGGAATCCTATGCAACCACCTCGATATAGGTCTTCAACCCTCAATGATGATATCATAGGAATGCAGGGTCCGTACACAATACCCACAAACACAAACGTGTCCTCTCCCTCGGGCTCAAAGGTCACCATCCTCCTCTTACAATCTATGGTTGCCCCATACTTGGCTAACCAATCCATGCCTAGAATCATATCAAAATCCTCTATAGCTAGCTCAAACAGGTCTACTGACAACTCTCTACTATCAACCTCTACTGGTAATGATCTGACCCATCTCCAAGAGATTACCAATTCCCCAGTAGGCAACAAAGTCCCAAACCCCATAACATAGAAGTCACATGGTCTACACAATCTGTGTATCACTTTACTAGATACAAAAGAATGTGTAGCACCAGAATCAATTAGCATAGTGTAAGAAGAACCAAAACTAGAAATCTAACCTACCACTACTGAGGGAATAGCCTCAACCTCTGACTGCGTTAAGGTGAACACTCGAGCTAGAGTTAATTTATTCACCTTCCTTGGTCCCTCTTCGATCTCAGGCAATCCTTCCTCAGGTGCTCAACTACTCCACATAAAAAAGCATGCCTTTGCTCAACATTCTCCCAGATGGCGTCTCCTACATCTGAAACATTCCCCATAAATCCTCCTAATCTAGTTGCTACCCTGGAGGTCAACCTGAATCCCCCGAGCCCTCCTGTCTGGGCTAAAAACTGTGGAAGTATAGGGGGTCTTCCTCTTCCGGTCGCTAGGGCCTCCGGCCCTACCATATCCCGCAAATGGAGGTACCACCTCCTTGTATATTGTCTAGCGGTACTCTCACGCCAAATCTTGTTTCTCTGCACTCTCAGCAGTAAGGGCCTTCTCCACTACCTGAGCATAAGTCGTAACTGTAATGACCCAAAATTACTAATAAGGCTTAAGGGCATTGATTAGTGTGCTGGGAGGGCATAATTGGTTTATGTGCGATTTAAATGATTAAATGCATGATTATGTGATAAGCATGCTTATATGGTTATATGGATATGTGAAATGCATGATTATGAGTATTAGTATGCATGTAGGCCATGTTTAGCTTATAGGGGCACATTTGTAATTTTGGCCCGTTGAGGGTATAAATGTGATTATTTGCGATAAATTGTTGAGACCACATTATTATGTGGATATATTTGCAGCATGTGGCTCGAGGCGGTCATAGTGAACGATTTGGCGAAATAGTCACAATGGGGATTTATACCCGGCTCGGGGGAGCTTGGGGGTATTTTTGGGAGTTTAAGAGATATATTTGAGATTATTATAATTTGGGTAAATGTTTACCCAAAAAATGGCTGCTAATGACGTGGCAAGGATTTTTCACATGTGGTCTGCATGTGGCGGAAGTGCTGTTCGACTATCAACCAGAGGCACATCACTTCATCAAGCTTAACTATTAGATACGATCAGGCTGGTCGTATAATTTGATTTATTTACTTCTAAGATTGTAATCCTATAATAATTGCATTAAATATTTCCTCTTTATTACCTTGATATGCAGTTATTAAGGAAAGTTAAGGCCCATTGGCCCATGTAACCCTCCTTGAGCCTATAAATATGCATGAAATAACTCAAGGAAATGACTTTTGATCTCTGAATCTTTTTCCTGAGTATTGAGTGAGAAAACTATAGTGTGATTATCCATCGTTTTATTGTAATATCCCAAAGTTTGTGAACTCAAGAACCCTAGTTCTTTGATCACGGCTTTAAGATTCAATATTAATAACAACACTAAGTGGATGTAGGTCATTTCCATTCTTTGGGGCCGAACCACTATAAATCGTTGGTGTTTTCTTCTTTACCATTAGGTTAAAATCATAATTGTCATCTCATCTTCTGTCGTATATTTGACTCCGTATCGTTGGCCAAATCAAGGGTCAACATTCTGGTGCTTTCATTGAGAGTTTGATAAAAAACTGTAAGAAAATCTAATGGCGAAAACATCCAAGAAGACTGGATAGGCCGCTGGCGCTGGACCATCCCAACCTCCTCCCCTAAATGTGGCTGAGAATGAACCACATTTGGAGTTTGAAGAGGAGGAGTTAGATTCTGAAACGCTGAGGGCAACGCTAGGGGTGTTGCAGGATGAGTTGGCTAATCTGAGGGCCAATCAGGAGAATGCTGCGGAGACAATGGCGTTGCAGCAAAGAGAAATAGAACGCCAGTGTCAGGAGCTGAGTGAGCGGAAGGCAAACATGGATCATTGGTAGAGGGATGCCATGGCCGCTCTTGAAGCAGCCATCCAATTGGCTCGGAGTCAGGCTGGGCCAGCCTCCCAGCTAGATCAGCCGCCGAATGCGCCACCTCAAAGAGGTCCCAATCCTATCCCTCCGCTCCAGCCAGCAAGCCCTCAAAGGCCAGAGCAGCCGCCTGTGGCTCAGGATGATATCCCACCTAGGGATCCTGAGCAGCAGCCTCCATCTCAGGCTGGTCGAGGCAATCCCCAGCGCCTGAGGCAGAATAGGGCCAGGCAACCGCCCTGCTGCCCTAGAAGCCCAAGGGATGAAGAGCCGAATCTACCGAGCAGGGGACAGCGTCCTTCTGACAACAAAAGGAACATCGAGTCAGGCTCTGCAGTCAGGGCCCCCCCATGACATAGCAATGCATGGGGACCCAATGACTAGCACAGGCCTCCCCCTGATACTCGGGAGATGCCAGCCCGAGGAGGAAATAGCGTGAACAGCCGGTCACGCTGTAGTCAGCCACAATTTAGAGATGGCCATGACTATAATGAAGACGATTCCGACAGAGGAAATGCTGGTCGGAGAAATGAGGAAAGAGGTGGAGGCAGAAGCCCCCCACCTAGAGAAGACCAGCTAGCCATATCGCTGGGGGGCAACCAAGGCAGCAGAACATCTTTAATCAGCTAGGAGTTAGTGAGCAGAGACGCCGGGATGATGGTTTAAGGGATGTACTTAACAACCACCGTGAGAGGCACGACGAGTACGCTCCCCCAACATCGGTTGCCCCAGCAGTCCCAGAAGCCATTCAGGCTCAGATTGATGCTCTGAACCAGGTGGTACAATAGCTGGTCGGAGTATGAACGTCCCATATTGAGTACGATAGGAGGAGGGGCACTCCCTTTGTATAGAGGATTGCTGCGGCTGAAACCCCTAGTAAGTTCAAGATGCCAACACTGCCGAACTTTGACGGGTACAGAGACCCAATATCTCACATTAATAAGTTTGAGATACAAATGGATATGCAGAAAGTGTTGGAAGATGCCCGCTACTGGATCTTCCCAGCGACACTGTCTGACACCGCCCAGGAGTGGTTCTTTAAGTTCCCTCCTACTAGTATAGTATCTTGGGATATGTTTGTAAAGGAGTTTTACGGAAAACTCTACGCGGGTCACGTACACCCCACAAAAGCCAACCAGCTGGTCGAGATACGCCAGAAGGAGGGAGAGCCCTTAAAAGAATACATACAACGCTTCATGCGAGCAGCAACTGGAACCAAGACAGTGGGCGATGAAGGTAAGATGATGGCTCTAACTGCTGAGGTTAGGCGCCATTCACCCCTCTGGAGTAGCCTCAGAAAGAATGGGGTAAGAAGTACCCAGGAGTTTTTGGATCGGGCTGATCGATATATCAAGCTCGAGGACGCGATTGCCAATGAAGGGAAATTGCCAAAAAAAGACAAGGGACCGAAGGAAGAACCCGCCAAAGCCACCAACGAGTCAGAAAAACCCAATGGCAACGACAAGGGCAACGGGAATGGCAATGGTAGGAATGGTGGAAAACGGGCGAACAATGAACCCTTAGCTTCTAAGAATAAACGCCCCAAAGGCAGTCGATATGAGCCGAGATTCACCAATTACACGACCCTTGTCGAAAGCAGAGCGGAAGTCTACCAGGCAACCAGCTCCAGCGTGCCGTACAAATAACCCGCACCTATAAGGAAAGATATCTCCAAGAGAGATACGACGAAGTTCTGTCATTTTCACAACGACTACGGGCACGACACAAATGAATGTAACCAGTTGAAAGATGAGATTGAGTTCCTGATTAGGCAGGGACATCTAAGGAGATATGTGCGAGCCGCAGGAGGATCCCAGCAAGAGGCTCAAAGTGGCAACGAGCAGGCACCTGCACGCCAACGCTCGCCACCCTACAACCAGCTCCTTTGGCAGGCACTTTACTCACCATCTGTGGAGGCCCACACCTTGCAGGGGACAGTGGGAAGGCAAGGGAACGATACGCTCGAACCCTACGCCACGACTAGGACATCGAGATGATGAGTGTGGAGGATCGAGCACCAAAGAAAGCTCGAACAGAGGAGGAATTAATAACCTTCTCTGAAGATGATTCCCAGCACGTACGATTCCCGCACTCTGATCTGCTGGTCGTGGACGTGCAAATTGCCAACATGATGGTGAAGAGGGTGTTGGTTGACACAGGAAGCTCGGTCAACATCCTATACAAGTCTTCACTGGAGGGAATGAAGCTGTCCGTCAAGGACCTGGAGCCATGCAACCAAACCATCTATGGTTTTCTGGCAAAGGGCTCTCCCCAACTGGGTCGATTAGGCTTCCAGTTACAGCAGGTACTGCACTTGCTAACAAGACATTACTCACTACTTTCATAGTAGTTGATTGTCCTTCGGCATACAATGCTGTAATTGGGAGGCCAATTCTGGTCGACCTGCGAGCTGTCACTTTAATATGGCACCTTGCCATGAAATTCCCAACGGACGCAGGGGTAGGATGCGTCTTGGGAAATCAGCGGGAGGCAAGGGAGTGCTACAACACCTCGATAACCAAGGCAAAGAAAGGTGTGTCGAGAGATGTTCCCAGAAAGGAGTTGCAAATGCAATTGATGCTCAGGCACAGTCAGGTGATAATGCCACCAAATAGGGCGTTGCCCAAAGGGAGGATAGAGACTTGAATCCTCGCTTTGGGAATTTTGAGGAAGAAATAGGGCCCATCGAGGACCTTGAAGAGGTCCAACTTGATGAAGAAAATTCGACCAGGGTTGTGAAAGTCGGTAAAAACTTAGAGACAACAACAAAACAAGCACTGGTGGAGTTTTTAAGGAGGAACCAGGAAGTCTTCGCCTAGTCGCACAAAGACATGGTTGGAATAGACCCTGCAGTCATCAGCCATGTCCTGAACATCGACAAGAGTTTTCCACCGGTGCAACAGAAAAGAAGGGTGCTCGACAAAGACATATCAAAGGCCTTAAAATAAGAATTTGAAAAGCTGAAGGAGAATGGGTTCATCAGGGTGGCATTTTATCCATCGTGGGTCTCTAATCCCGTGCTAGTTCCCAAGCCGAATGGCAAATGGCAAACATGCGTGGATTTCACAGACCTCAATAAAGCCTGCCCCAAGGATTGTTTCCCACTCCCTAAGATCGACCAACTGGTCGATGCCATTGCAGGGCATGAGATTCTCTCTTTTATGGATGCATACTCCAGATATAATCAGATTAGTATGCACCCCTCTGATGAGGATCACACTAGCTTTCGGACTGATACCGGGCTTTACTGTTACAAAGAAATACCCTTCGGTTTGAAAAATGCTGGTACGACTTACCAGCAACTAGTAAACCACATGTTCAAGGAGCTGATCGGGACAAACATGGAGGTCTATGTCAATGATATGCTGGTAAATTCAAAGAAGGCAGAAGGGCATATAGAGAATTTGCAAGAGTGCTTCAACGTCTTGAACAAATATCAGATGAAGCTTAATCCCCTTAAATGCTCCTTCGGAGTAGGATCAGGGAAGTTCTTGGGATTTATAGTTAACTCGAGAGGAGTTGAAGCCAATCTCGAGAAAATCAAAGCCCTGATCGATATGAAATCACCAGTAAAGATTGAGGATGTTCAAAGTTTGACCGGAAGAACTGCCGCTTTCAGTAGATTTATTTCAAAATCAATGGACAAGTGCGTTCCATTTTTTAATCTACTTAGAGGCAACAAGAAATTTGAGTGCGAGAAGGCATTCCAAGCATTGAAGACTCACATGGTGCAACCACCCATCCTATCAAAGCCGGTCGATGAGGAAACCTTGTTTGTCTACTTGGCGTTACGGAATATGTTGCTAGTGCTGTCTTAGTAAGGGAAGAAGAAGGCGTGCAAAAAGGTCATTTATTATGTAAGAAAAAGGCTAATTGGAGCGGAGTTGCGATATCCACCAATTGAAAAGTTAGCCTATTGCTTAATTTTAACCTCAAGGAAGCTGCGGCCTTAATTTCAAGCCCACCCGACCACAGTTTTGACCGACCAGCCTCTACGAAAAGTGCTGCAAAAGCCAGAGGCTACGGGAAGATTGTTGAAATGGGCAGTTCGATATCTCTTATTTACCACAAGCAGTGATAAAAGGACAAGCTCTGGCTGACTTCATTGCAGAGTTCACTGAACTTACAGATAGCGAGCAGACTGAAAAGCCTGATGAGCCTGAATCTCAAAACCAACCTCCCTCATGGAAGTTGTTTATAGACGGCTCTTCTAATGAGCATCATGCAGGTGCGGGGGTGATCCTGATTACGCCTGAAGGGCATCGATTTCACTGTGCAATCAGGTTCGACTTCACTGCTTCCAAAAATGAGGCTAAGTATGAAGCGTTGCTTGCTGGGTTACGATTAGCCAGGGACATGAATATAAAGATACTTGGCATCTACAGTGACTCTCAGCTGGTGGTAAATCAAGTCATGGGAGAGTACCAAGCCCGATGTTTAAAGATGGTTGCCTACTTAAACAAAACAAAGGATCTATTAGCATAGTTTGACAGATACACCCTTCAGCAAGTTCCTCGTGACAAGAATTCAAACGCTGATGCTTTGGCCAAGCTAGCAAGTGCAAAAGATGTTGATACTCTAAACATAGTGCCAGTTGAACGACTATATGTACCAAGCATCCAAGCAGAGGAGACCACTCTGGTGATCCAGGTGGTGGATACAGGATGGCACCATACGTAGAGTATCTAACGGAAGGCGTGTTACCAACGGACAGAAACAAAGCTAGGACCCTTCATCGACAGGCTGTTAGGTACATCCTAGTCGATGGAATCTTGTACCGAAGGGGATACTCAATGCCACTCCTCAGATGTGTTTCGAAAGGGAAGGCCAAAGAATTGATGAAAGAAGTACACGAAGGCTTTTTCAGGGACCACATTGGGGGGCAAAGTTTATCGAAGAAGAACCTGAGGCCAGGGTATTTCTGGCCAACAATGAATGAAGACTCGGTGGAATTCGTATGGAGGTGTGACAAGTGCCAGAGATTCTCAAAAATCCGGCGAGCAACCCCTTATGAGTGGTAACAGATGCAAAGTCCGTGGCCATTTGCTGTGTGGGGGATAGACTTAATCAGATCTTTACCCACATGAAAGGGCGGCGTCAAATATGTTGTGGTTGCCATCGATTACTTCACTAAATGGGCTGAAGATGAGCCACTCGCAACCATAACGACCAAGAAGGTGCTGGATTTTGTGGTAAAAAAACATTGTTTGTCGCTATGGATTGCTAAGGAAAATCGTTGCAGATAACGACACATAGTTTGATAGTGATTTATTTATAGGCTTTTGCGAATGGCATGGGATTATCAAGAGCTTTTCTTCAGTCGCTCATCCCCAAGAAAATGGACAAGTCGAAGCAGTCAATAAAACGCTAAAGGATAGAAAAGACTGGAAGAGGCTAAGGGTGCATGGCCAGAGCAATTGCCGAAAGTCCTTTGGTCGTACAGAACTTCCCACCGAATAGCAACAGGCCATACTCCATTCTCTTTAGCTTATGGGTATGAGGCTATGTTGCCTGTTGAGTTAGATCCACCCTCGCATCGCAGGATAACATACAATCAAGGCTCTAACAACCAACTATTGATGGAATCACTTGACTTGATCGATGAGAAACGTGAATAAGCCCAACTTCGAGTAGCTGCGTACCAGCAAAAAGTCGCCCGGTATTTCAACTCTAAAGTACGTGAAAGAAAGTTCCACATCGCAAATTTAGTACTTCGAAGAGTTTTCCTAAATACCCACAACCATGCTGCTAGAGTGCTCGGACCTAATTGGGAAGGACCATACTAGATTGAAGAAGTCCTCCATCCAGGCACCTACAAACTTGCTCGCTTAAATGGAGATCTCATTCCTCGCTATTGGAATGGAGAACACCTGCGCAAGTACTATCAATAAACAATTCTTATTAAAGAGTTGGCTTGTATTAATTTTACTTTTTACAAGTTATGAAAAAGGGTTGGTCATTTTATGTGACTAATCACTTATAAGTGTAAGATCTTATTGATCACTCGTACATACACGTTTTGTCCATTTATTACGAGAAATATAAGGGACTGTGCGCAGCCAGTCATTCTTGCCAATCATTGTATTTATTACAAGTATTTGCTCATTACGTGTGTTGTTTTACTGTATTATCGTTTTAATTATTTGCTCTGAGCAGTAATGTTCGAATAGGTTTTGGTCAAGGCAAGTGACTAAGGACCTAAAGCTCCTCAATCACTTGGGGGGCATATAAGGCATCTAGTAAGTAAGGCATATCGAAAGGTATGTAAACACATGAGCAAAATAAGTGAAAGCATGCTAGGGTACTTAGAGTATTTTTCAAAATTTTGTACTTTGTTAAATCAGACCAAAGTACCATGCTAAGTTCAGTCATGTGAACAGATGTTATAATAAAATGAAAATATTATAATATCTTATGGAGACCTTTTACACCGCGAGCAATTACTGCTCGGGTGTAATTGTTTGATAAAAGGAAAAAGTAGCTGCCCGCGCAGCAATAAAAAAATATATTGTCTCTACATCACGACCCGTAGGTTGAGTATTTAAAAGAATAAAAGAAAAATATCAGACTACGAGGAAGGAGGATCTTGAGGGGTGTCCTGGTCGACGACATTTGTAGCTTCATCGTCCGCCCCTTCCACGTTAGTGGCCAAAGAGATTTCAGGCAAGGCAGGTATCCTTGCTCTATCTTCTACCGCCAGGCGAGCAGCGCAGTGGGCTATCTCAGTATGCCTCGTGCGCTTGGGAAGATAGCTGAAGTTGGCCTCTTGGTTGTGTTTCCAGAAGTCCTAGAAACACTTAACCGTGGCATTCTTGTACCTCTCCAAATTGCTGGCGTTGGCTTTTTCAAGTTCCTCGATCCGGCCTTCTAGCTTTGTAGTCTCCTGTCTGCTCGCAATCAGGTCCTCCTCAAGTTTTTTAGCCTCGCGATAGTTGATGCGGTTAGACTCCTTGAACTGGTCTCTTTGCTCGACGGCCTTGTCTAGAGCAGTCTGCTTCTCCCTTAACTCCTCAGCCAGCTTGTTCTTCTCCTCGAGTAGTGATGCGTTTGTCTTTTGGGCCACCTCAAGCTGTTCAACATATTTTTCTTTGGCAGCTTTGAGTTCTTCAGCATGCCGTTGCTCGAAAGTCTTGGACTGTTCGGTTATGGCGCCCGAGCGGAGACGGCCGGCAGTCACGGTTATCATTGCCTGCGATTAGCACGAAAGTTAAATTGACTATAATAAATAAAAGGATTTAGTCTCCATAGAAAAATACAACTTACACTTGAGAGCTCGTTTAGAGCGCGGGTTAAGATCTGATCGACGTCCATCGTCTCTGTCCTAGCCATCGCTTCTCGGCAACGTTTGTGCTTCAAATTTTTTGCCATCCTGTCCTTGGCTGATCTTAGGGCATGGCTCGATATGTCACCCCCTGTGGAAGCAGGGGCAGTCTGCTGAGTCTGGTCAGCTGGAGCTGGTGGGGAAGGTGTCGACCCAACTGGAGCAGGCGGAGTTCGCCGCTTGAGGGGAGAAGGAGGTGGTGTTGCATTTGTTGAGGGTACATTTGCTGGAGGGTCTGCAGTACGATTTTTCTTGGCCAGAGGCGCTTTACTGCTTTCCCCTTGATGCCGCCTGCTCGCAGGAGCTTCAGGAGCCTCAGGAGCACAGTACATATCGAACATGTTTTTGGATTCCATGTCTACAAGAAAGCAAATGCACGAACAGTGAGATAGTACAAACGACTGAGTATGTTATGTCAGGAAAAGAGACAAAGAAAATCGTAAGTAAAATACCCGAGCTATCATTACTGGTCATTACATTATATACTTTACTAGTGTTACACTCACTCTCTGGCATGAAGAAGTCTGAATCTAAATTGGGAGCGTTCTTAAAATTGTCGTCCCCGTCAAACAAGTGACAGGGAGTTAACAAACTATCTAAGAACGAGAGATCAGTACCATTCTCATCCGAAGATTCATCGAGAGGCTCGAGAGGTTTGGTAGCTTTCTTTTTTCCCTTTCCCAGTGGGGCGGGGGGAGCAGCAGCTCACAGGGTGCTGAAGGGTTCCCTGATTGTCACTCCTGTTGTCCTCCTCCTTTGAGGTTGTGACACATCAGGGTGCTGCTCAGGAATCTCCTCGCCAGTGGCACTTCCCGCTATTGACTCCCTCACATCCTAGTGAGGGGCCAAAAGCCCGACTAGCCTAAGGTTGGCCTCTGTAACCAGATGCTTGACGCTCTTTTTCACGCCAGTCAGGCTGGCCAAGAGGGCTGGTTGGACCTCCTTGTCTGGAGTAGGGTTTGGTCGAAACCATGGGCCTGAAAGGCGCTAAAAATCTAAGGGAAATGTGGTAAAAATTTAAGAAAAATAAACGACCAGAGGTGCAAAGATTTTACCTCCTTATGTGTAGGCCAGGTTGTTCGTGACCATGTCAGTAGTCAGAAAGTACTCCAGATGGTACTTCCCCACGTTCAAGATAAAAGTAGTGTCAGTCAGGAAAGTGCGATCTGTTTCTTGGTGGCAGAAGTGGAAAAACCCCGTGTTTTCCTGGTTGGGGTTGGATTTTAGGTCGAACAGGTAGTTGACCTCATGTGGCGTGGGGACAGGCCATTTCTTATGGCTATAGAGGATATAGAGTGAAGAAAGCATTCTATATCCATTGGGGGTTATTTGAAAAAGAGCGACCCCGAAATAATTGGCCACTCCCTGGGAAAAAGGATGAAGAGGCAGGATCGCTCCTGCCTTGATGTGGCACCTCGACCAGGCGCTGTACGCGCCTCTAGGCAGATTCACCCTTTGGTCTCTGGTGGGTTGGACTAGGGTCACCCAAGGAAGTCCGTATTTTTTAATGTAATTGGAAATCATCCTAATCGTAACTCCTCTAGGAGGGGCGACGTACCATTCAACGTCTGGTTGAATGGCGTTTCGAAGTTGAGTGAGAGTTTGAATGCTGGGGTCGAGGATATTTCTTTCTCGACCACTGGTCAAGGGAATTTCAGCCTGAGGACCAGGCTGATTTGAAGGGTTGGAAGGTTTCTTTTTTTGAGCTTTAGACTTAACACGACCCATGTTTTGGTGTGGGGACGATGAAATGTTTGGGGTAGCTCGAGAAAAAGGAATTTCTGGTATCAACAACGACGATTGCTCCTCGTCCTCGAGCAGTTGAGCTAGCAAGTCATCGTTGATGGGTCTCTCACCTCCCCATGGATCTTTCATGAAAAGCTGTAAAC
The DNA here is from genome assembly GCF_963169125.1 of Humulus lupulus. Lineage (NCBI taxonomy): Eukaryota > Viridiplantae > Streptophyta > Magnoliopsida > Rosales > Cannabaceae > Humulus > Humulus lupulus. The sequence goes on along the minus strand of NC_084801.1, from coordinate 137,904,133 downwards.
AGAGAAAGGGGGAGATGAGAACGTAAAGCCTAAAAATCTGTGTTGAGAGTTAGAATAACGTTGCTCGCATATAAAAGGTAAGCCTTTATACGGCCAGCAGCATTCTAGCAAAAACACTAAGTTTTATACGAGCAGTTTGAGAAACTGATTGAAAAGCGAAAGTAAAAAGTTTTTTAGAGAAAACTTTTTCAACTCTGAGAGGGTGGGAAAAACCCAGTTTTTCAACTAGCTTAAAAATCAAATTTTTGCTTCGATTTTACGCCCTAAATCTACGGTCTCGACCATCAAACTGGCTCCTAACTCCTATACAACACTATTTCACTTCCCTATCAAGCATCGATAAACATGCCCATTACCCCAAAACAGTTTCGATCAAGAACAGTCAAGAAAACAGATTTGAATACATAAAAAATAGTTTTGCATGGCATCTCAAACGTCCAAGGGGTTCGTAAAACTTACTTGGATAAAAAGAGGGGTCTGAAACACAAGCTTTGAGCGTTCGAACGGAGGATCCTTAGAACAGCGATGGAAGCTCCTCAAATTTTTTTGGGCTTTGAAAGTCGAGGTTCTTAGGAGTTCTTGACAAGAAAATGGCGAGTGAAAAGTAAAAAATAAAAATATGGATTTCGGGTATTGTATATAGTGACTGCGACACGATAAAAGAGGTAATCATGAATGACTTTTTTCTGAGTATGGGGAAGTGTAATAGCCGTCAGACAAGTTTTTGGGAAACCAAAAAGGCTTGGTTAGACATGATTGATTTCTTTTTCCAAGAGGGCATGGGCGGCTCTGACAGGTTTGGTGGAGTAAGCGAAGGGTCAGTTTCCTAAAGTTCACTTATTGCAGGTCGCAATAAATATACTCAGGGGGCAAATGTTTACCCAAAAAACGGCTACTGATGACGTGGCAAGGATTTTTCACACGTGGTCTGCACTTGGCGGAAGTGCTGTTCGACTATCGACCAGAGGCACATCACTTCATCAAGCTTAATTATTAGATATAATCAGGCTGGTCGTATAATTTGATTTATTTACTTCTAAGATTGTAATCCTATAATAATTGCATTGAATATTTCCTCTTTATTACCTTGATACGCGGTTATTAAGGAAAGTTAAGGCCCATTGGCCCATGTGACCCTCCTTGAGCCTATAAATATGCATGAAATAGCTCAAGGAAATGACTTTTGATCTCTGAATCTTTTTCCTGAGTATTGAGTGAGAAAGCTATAGTGTGATTATCCATCGTTTTATTGTAATTATCCCAAAGTTTGTGAAACTCAAGAACCATAGTTCTTTGATCACAGCTTTGAGATTCAATATTAATAACAACACTAAGTGGACGTAGGTCATTTCCATTCTTTGGGGTCAAACCACTATAAATCGTTGGTGTTTTCTTCTTTACCATTAGGTTAAAATCTTAATTGTCATCTCATCTTTTGTCGCATATTTGACTCTGTGTCATTGGTCAAATCGAGGGTCAACAGTAAATAATTGGTGATTAATTGGATGATGGAATTTAAGTGGTAAATATTAGGAACATTTGAGGAATTAGTGGGAATTGGAAACAAATGACTTTTATACCCCCTAGATTAAGTTAAAGGTTAGTTTTGTTGGGAGGGGAAAACTGGTCCTTTTGTTAGTAAAGGGATATAATCAGATTTTATGTTAGATTATTACAGAAGGTAGTGGATTATTGAAGTAAGAACAACATGTCTTTTCTCTCTCTCTCTCCTTTAACGATTTCTCTCTCTTGCTTCCATTTGGGCTTGAAGCTAAGGATTCAAGAGAAGCTTAGGCTAAGTTTTAGGGGTTGTGATCCTTAAAGGAATTGAGGGAAATTTAGTTGAGACTTGAAGGAATTGAGGTGGGAAATTGAGGTATGAATTTGGCTTTAATTTCTGTGTTATGTTGATGAGTAGTTTAGATTGATTTCAAGCTTTGAGTATAGATTTAGTGATGAGTTTGGCTGATGGTTTGAGTAGAAAATCTCAGTGGTTATATTGTGATTTTTTGTGGCTGAATCGAGATGTTGATGTTTGTTTATATTGCTGGGAATTATTGGACGGAAATATGTAATTATGGGTCTAAGTTCGTGGCTGGTTTAGTGTGGAGTCGAGGGGAAAAATTCTGGGTTAGTTGGTGTTTTCATGGATGGAAGAAGGAGGAGAAAACCCAGGTTTTCTCTGGGTTCGCAGGGCACACCGCAGCGCGTGTGGCCCTTCTAGCCGAGGGAGATGAGAAATCTACTGCCTAAAAACTTGTGTTTAAAAGTTGGAATAACGCTGCTCGTGTATAAAGGTTAAGCTTTTATACGACCAGCAACATTCTAACAAAAAACACTACTTTTCTAGCGAGCAGTTTGGGAAATGAATTAAAAAGCAAAAGTGAAAAGTTTTTAAAAACTTTTCGACTCTGAAAGGGCGGGAAAAACCCACTTTTTCAGCTAGCTTAAAAATCAAATTTTTACTTCAATTTTACGCCCTAAATCTATAATATCAACTACCAAACTGATTCTTAACCCCTATAGAGCATTATTTCACTACCCTCTCAAACACAGATCAGTATAATCGTCTACCCCGAAGCAATTATTTTTCAAGAACAGTCGAGAATTCTCAACAACCCAAGATACAAAATAGGTAAAAAATAGTTTTGCATGGCATCTTAAACGACTGAAGAGATTGATAAACTTACTTGAGTAAAGGATGAAGCGAGTCTCTGAAACACTAAGTCGAGTGGGTGGGCAAAACTTCGTGAAATGTTGGAACCGTTCGGGTTTTCTGGGCTATGAGTGTAGAGTTCTTGAAGAAGAGAAGATAAGTAAAAAGTAAAAAAGTGATATTGGGGAATTATTTATATTGACCGCGGCACTGTAAAAGAGGTAATCATGGAATTACTTTTTTCAAAGCATGGGGAAATGCAATAGTCGTTAGAAAAATTTTCGGGAAACCGAAAAAACTTGATTGGACATGATTGGTTACCTTTTTCGAGAAGGCATGGGCTGCTCTGACAGATTTGGTGGGGTACATGAAGGGTCAGTTTCCTAAGTTTACTTTATGCTGGTCGCAGTAAAATAAACTTGGGGGAGAAATGTTTACCCAAAAATGGCTCCTGATGACTTGGCAAGAACTTATTACACGTGGTTGGCACGTGGTAGTGTCAAAATGAAGAGGTGTTGTTCGCCTATCTACCAACTCCCTGTTGTTTCATTAGATCTCGCGGATAGATGCGACCAGTCTGGTCGCATGCTTCGGTTTCTTTCCTTTAAAGATTGTAATATTGTAATAACTACATTTATTATTTCCTCTTTATTGCCTTGATACACTGAGATTAGGGATAATTAAGGCCCATTGGCCCATGTAACCCCCTGGAGCCTATAAATATGAATGAGAGGGCTCAAGGAAGGGACTTTTGAACCTTTTTTCCAAATACACATAAAAATAACATAAGTGTGATTATCCACTGAGATTGCAATCCTCTCAAAGCTTGTGAAACTCAAGAACCCAAGTTCTTTGATCACAGTTTTGAGGTTCAATATCAATAAGAACATTAAGTGGACGTAGGTCATTACCAATCATTGGGGCTGGACCACTATAAATTATTTGTGTCATTTCTTTACCATTTGATTCCACTCTTGACTATCATCTCATTTCTTGTCGTAATTCTGACTCCGTGTCATTGGCCAAATCAAGGGTCAACATTAAGGCATGCTTATTAGCATTGCTGTGCATGTGGATGAAATTTGGATAAACTGTTATATCTTGATTGCTTGTGATTGGTTGTATTCCAATGGTGATGCATGGAAATATTATTACCCTATCATCATAGTCTGACTGCCGAGTCATTGATTGCAGATTAACTTGGATAGCTATGTGTCCAAGGCGATCTATATGACTAGTCGGCGCTGGGTCTGAGGCTAGGGGTTATGACCAGGGCCAGATTCCTCCGCCAGTCCCTGAGAACTAGCAGCAGATTATGGCAGACATGCAAGCCCAGCTTTAGAGTTAGGATGAGTAGACCTGTCTTCTTAGACAGCATGCTCCATCAAGGAGTGCTGCATCCATTGTGCCACCCGCAGTGGCACCAGTTGTACAACCATTAAAGGTTTGGAATAGGTGGGAGCCATTGTATGTGCGGTTCAGGAGACAGCATCCTCCAACTTTTGAGGGGGGGGGGGGCAGATCCACCAAAGGCTAAACAGTGGATGAGTATGATTACTGCTATCTTGGACTTCATGAGGGTAGAGGGTCATGAAAGGGTGGCCTGTGCCACCTATATGCTGAGAGAGGATGCCCGCATTTGGTGGGATGTGGCATCACATACCAGAGATGTTACTACTTTGGGTTGGGATGGATTCGAGGATTTTTTCAGTCAGAAGTATTACAATGTTGTCGTCAGGGCAGCGAAGGTTAATGAATTTGTGGGGTTAATTCAGGGCTACATGACAGTTACAGAATATACCCTGAAGTTTGATAGACTTGCAAAGTTTGCACCAGAACTTGTGCCTACTGATGTTGCTAGGCAGGATAGATTTATTAGAGGACTTGATGCTATGATAGCCCAAGATGTGAGGATTACAACAGTACCTGGGGGGATGACTTATGCCCAGTCTGTTGAGAAGGATCTTACAATTTTGGAAGCGAAGAACAAGATTTGGAGGGAGAATGTTGCGAGGCGGGAGGTCCGCAGGGCGGTGCCTCCATATTTTGGGTCTGGTGGGGGGCGGAGGCCCCAGTGGTCTGAAGAGGAAGACCCCTGACACTTCGACCGCTGCTGGTTTTGATAGGAGGGGTCGGGGTGTTCAGGGTGGCCAGCAGGGAGGCGGTGACACATGGAGGAGCTATCCAGAGTGCATGAGGTGCAGAAGATGCCATCCGGGCGAATGTAGGGCCAAGGCCTGTAATGTGTGTGGGGTGGTGGGACACCTCAAGAAGGATTGCTCAACAGTGAAAAAAAGGGAAGCAGGGAAGGTGGACAACTTTACTCCAGCTCGAGTGTTCACCTTGATGCAGGCAGAGGCCGAGGCTAGTCCCTCGGTGGTGATAGGTCAACTTTCTAGTGCTGGCTCTCCTTTTACTGTATTGATTGACTCTGGTGCTACACATTCGTTTGTTTCTAGTAAGGTAACTGTTAGATTGTGTAGACCTAGTGAGTACTGTACTGCGGGGTTTGGAACTATATTACCTACAGGGGAACTGGTAGTTTCTAGGAGGTAGATTAGAGCACTGCCAGTGATGGTTGATGGTAGGGAGCTATCAGTAGATCTGTTTTGGGATGGATTGGTTGGTCAAATATGGGGATACCATTGATTGTAGGAAGAAGATGGTGATCTTTAAGCCGGAGGGAGAGGATACCTTTGTTTTTGTGGGTACGGTATGTGGACCCCGCATACCCATGATATCAGCGCTGAGAGCCAGAGACCTATTACAGGGAGGATGTATAGGTTTTCTGGCTAGTATGGTGGATACCACCAGAGTTTTACCAACAAGGCCGAGAGAGACAAGATTGGTTTGTGAATTCTTGGATGTATTCCCTGAGGATTTACCAGGGTTGCTGCCACACATGGAGATTCAGTTCGTCATTGATTTTGCACTGGGGACAGAGCCAGTGTCAAGGGCACCATATATAATGGCACCAGTAGAACAGAAAGAATTGAAGATACAATTGTAGGAACTTTAGTATTTAGGGTTTATCAGGACTAGCTACTCACCATGGGGTGCTCCAGTTTTGTTTGTGAAGAAGAAGGACAGGACTCTGAGGATGTGTATAGACTACAGAGAGTTGAATAAGTTGACTATCAAGAATAAGTATCCTCTACCAAGGATTGAAGACTTGTTTGATCAGCTGCAGGGAAAGACAATATTCTTAAAGATTGATCTTCAATCTGGTTTCACCAGCTGAGGATCAAGGACGAGGATATATCGAAGACGGCCTTCCGAACAAGGTATGGGAACTATGAGTTTCTAGTCATGTTGTTTGGTTTGACCAATGCCCCAGCAGCCTTCATGGACTTAATGAACAGGGTGTTCAAGGACTTCTTAGATTAGTTCATGATTGTCTTCATCAACGACATTTTAGTATACTCCAGTTCAGAGGCAGAGCACAAGCAACATCTCCGACAAGTCTTGTAGAGGTTAAGAGAGCACCAATTGTACGCCAAGTTTAAGAAGTATGAGCTTTGGCTACTATGAGTGACATTCCTTGGACACATAGTTGGCGAAGATGGGATTAAGGTAGATCCATCTAAGGTGGAGGCAGTTAGAGATTGACCAAGGCCAAGGAACGCCTCAGAGGTTCGGAGTTTCCTCGGGTTAGCAGGTTACTATAGACGGTTTGTGGAAGGGTTCTCAAAGATTGCTGCACCGATGACAGAATTGATATAGAAGAATTTGAAATTTGTCTGGTCAGACAAGTGTGAGAACAGTTTTCAAGAGTTGAAGCGACGACTTATTACTGCACCAGTGCTAAGTCTTCCTTTCGAGGAAGGAAATTTTGTGGTATTTTGTGATGCATCGAGGTTGGGTTTGGGCTGTGTGTTGATGCAGAATGGGAAGGTTATAGCTTATGCAATACGATAGCTGAAGGAGTATGAGCAGCGGTATCCTACCCATGACTTAGAATTGGCAGCGGTGGTATTCGCACTGAAGGTCTAGCGGCATTATTTGTATGGGGAGAAGTGCGAGATATACACTGATCATAAGAGTTTGAAGTACTTCTTTACCCAGAAGGACCTGAACATGAGGTTGAGGCGTTGGCTGGAATTGGTAAAAGACTATGACCATGATATTCTTTACCACCCAAGGAAAGCCAATGTAGTGGAGGATGCATTGAGCCGGAGGGGCTCGGGGCAGTTATTTAGTTCCACTCGGATTGTGAGGGAGTTGGCTAATGAGATGTCTAGAGAGAAGATAGAGTTAGTGGTGGGCCGGTTGGCCAACATTACCTTGCATTTGACCCTACTAGAGCGTATTAAGGAAGGTCAGTTGATAGATGCACAGTTACAAGAGGTTAGAGAGAATGTTTTAGCGGGAGTAGCTAAGGGCTTTTCTATTTCTGAGGTTGGTCTGCTACGGTATCAGGATCAGATTTGTGTTCCGACTGATGTGGGGATCAGACGAGAGATATTAGATGAATTGCATACTACGTCATACTCACTTCATCCGGGTACCACAAAGATGTATCAGGATCTACGGACGTTGTATTGGTGGCCCGAGATGAAAAAGGGTGTGGTGGAGTACGTGGCCATGTGTTTGACCTGTCAGCAGAGAAAGCTGAGCATCAGCGGCCAGAGGGGTTGCTTTAGCCTTTGGGTATTCTCGAGTGGAAATGGGAGGATATTACGATGGACTGTGTGGGAGGTTTACCCAGGACACTGGGGCTTCATGACTCGGTGTGGGTGATAGTGGACAGATACACCAAGTCAGCTCATTTTCTTCCAGTGAAGACGACATATACAGTGGATCAGTATGCAGAGTTGTATGTGAGAGAGATTGTACGTCTCCACGGGGTTCCTAAGTCTTTAGTGTCAGACCTGGATCCTATCTTTACCACTAAGTTTTGGGGTAGCTTGCAGAAGGCTATGGGGACTCAGTTGAAGTTCAGCACGCCTTTCATCCTCAGACTGATGGACAGCCTGAGAGGACAATTTAGGTGTTGGAAGAGATGCTTAGGGCATGTGTGATCGACTTTGAAGGATCTTGGAGTAAGTATCTCCCGTTGATTGAGTTTTCATATAAAAACAGTTATCAATCGATGATTGGAGTGGCTCCATATGAGACGTTATATGAGAGGAGATGTAGATCGCCCATTCATTGGGATGAGATGGGTGAAAGGAAGTATTTGGTGCTAGACATGGTTTAGAAGACTAATGAAGCTATTGAGAAGATCCGAGCTAGAATGCTTGCTTCACATAGCAGATAGAAAAGCTACGTTGATCCTAAGCGTAGGGACGTGGAGTTCCAGGTTGGGGACCACGTATTTTTGCGAGTTTCACCACTGCGAGGGGTGAGGAGGTTTGGGAAGAAGGGCAAGTTAAGTCCTAGATTCATTGGACCTTTTGAGATCTTAGAGAGGATCAGACAAGTGGCTTACAGGTTAGCTTTGCCACCGTCGTTGTCGGGAGTTCATGACGTATTCCATGTTTCTATGCTTCAGAAGTACATTTCAGATATGACACATGTGTTGAAGTATGAAGACTTGGAATTGCCGACAGATTTTTCCTATGAGGAGCAACCGGTTCAGATCTTAGATCGGAAAGATAAGGTACTACGGAACAAGACAATTCCTCTGGTTAAAGTGTTATGGAGGAATAGCAGGGTCGAGGAGGCGACCTGGGAGCTTGAGTCAACGATGCGGGATCAATATCCCGATTTATTCAGGTAAATTTCGAGGACAAAATTCTCAGTAGGAGGGGATAGTTGTAACGATCCAAAATTACTAATAAGGCTTAAGGGCCTTGATTAGTGTTTCGGGAGGGCATAATTGGTTTATGTGTGATTAAATGATTTAATGCATGATTATGTGATAAACATTCTTATATGGTTATATGGATATGTGAAATGCATGATTATGAGTATTAGTATGCATGTAGGCCCTGTTTAGCATATAGGGGCACATTTGTAATTTTGGTCCATTGAGGGCATAAATGTGATTATTTGCGATAAAATGTTGAGACCACATTATTATGTGGATATATTTGCAGCATGTGGCTCGAGGCGGTCCTAGTGAGCGGTTTGGCAAAATAGTCACGGTGGGGATTTATACCCGGCTCGGGGGAGCCTGGGGGTATTTTCGGGAATTTAAGAGATATATTGGAGATTATTAGACTTTGGGTAAATAATTGGTGATTAATTGGGTGATGGGATTTAAGTGGTAAATATTAGGAACATTTGAGGAATTTGTAGGAATTGGAAGCAAATGACTTTTATACCCCCTAGATTAAGTTAAAGGTTAGTTTTGTTGGGAGGGGAAAAATGGTCATTTTGTTAGTAAAGGGATATAATAAGATTTTATGTTAGATTATTACAGAAGGTAGTGGATTATTGAAGTAAGAACAACAGGTCTTTTTCTCTCTCTCTCTCTCTCCTTTAACGATTTCTCTCTCTTGTTTCCATTTGGGCTTGAAGCTAAGGATTCAAGAGAAGCTTAGGCTAAGTTTTAGGGGTTGTGATCCTTAAAGGAATTGAAGGAAATTCAGCTGGGACTTGAAGGAATTGAGGTATAAATTTGGCTTTAATTTCTGTGTTATGTTGATGAGTAGTTTCGATTGATTTTAAGCTTTGAGTATAGATTTAGTGATGAGTTTGACTGATGGTTTGAGTAGAAAATCTCAGTGGTTATATTGTGATTTTTTGTGGCTGAATTGAGATGTTGATGTTTGTTTATATTTCTGGGAATTATACGATGGAAATATGTAATTATGGGTCTAAGTTCGTGGCTGGTTTAGTGTGGAGTTGGGGGGAAAAATTCTGGGTAAGTTAGTGTGTTCATGGCTGGAAGAAGGAGGAGAAAACCCATGTTTTCTCTGGGTTCGTAGGGCGCGCCGCGACCTAGCCTGGGGGCGTCGCGGCGCGTGTGGCTCTTCTGGCCGAGGGAGCCCACTGACTTGGGGGCGCGCCGCGACTTGCTTGGCCAAGTTGCGACCCACCTCCCCTTTGGTGTGAGAGCTTGCTCTCTGTCTTGGGGCAAGTCTCGACTTGCTGAGCCAAGTCGCGACCCGCTTAGGAGTTTTAAGCTTAGAGGAGTTCTTAGTATTGTTAGGGTTCGGGGGTTCTAACCTAGGGGTTCAGGACTATTTCTACTACCCGGTTTAATAGAAATTGAGGTCCCGGAGGCTAGATTTGTTCCCTAGGCATTTTATTTCTAATTGGAAGTTGGTAGATATCATTGACTCTTGTGACTAGGTTTGTTGCCAAGGCTCGAGGCTAGGGATCGTGCTTGGAACCAGTTCACATTCTTCGCTCAGAATCAAAGGTAAGAAAACTACATCCGGTTGTGTGGCTATCTTGGGACTAAGTGTTCCCTATACTTATATGCAATGTTGTATGATGGTATTATGCCATGTGAGTATGAGATAAACGACTTAAGAGTGCCCGAATTAATATTTGCGCACATGACGCGGCTCGGCCACTGGTAGCTGAGGTTAATTATATAATCTCTAAGCTCGGCCTAAGTGAGCCGGAGTCAATGGGATAAGCAGAGGGTGCGGCCTAAGCGTGTTGACCTTGGATATTGTATGATATGTTTATTGTTATTAATCTGATGATTGTGGCATGTTAATTATCTGGTTGATTGATTGTTGGTTTGTTGATTAATATCACTGATAATGTGAATGATGTGGTCTGTTGAGTATTTGATTAGTGAATTATGAATTGTTTGATTAGTATTATTGGGTATGTTCTGTTTATGGTTTTCTTGCTGGGCCTTGGGTTGCGGGTGGTACGTGGTGCAGGTAAAGGCAAGGGTAAGCTGGACCAACCCAAGCTGGACCAACCCTGACTTGGAGAGCTCTGGGGGCAAAATGTGCATAGTCGGCTGCGCGGCTGCCACGACCGAGAGGTGATACAGGGACATGAGACCCTAAAATTCCTATTTTTCCATTAGAGTGGCTTGTGGTTGTACATAACCTTTAGAAATTTTGTAAACTGTTATTTAACCCTATTTTTGGGATCTCGTGTATCAAACACTTGTTTAAATGAAATTTATCTTTGATGACCAAAATCTGTTAACCCTAGTTCAATAATGGTTTTAGTGACACATTTTCAACTAAACAACTTGATTAGCAAGTCTTGCACCTTTATAAACACATAGTGTAATAGTCTTGGTTATCTAGGGCGATACAGTAACCCTAAGTACGGAGGTGATCCTGACATCCTGGGATATCATAACATTTAGCCCTCAAACAAACCATTCCTTTCTTGTTACATCAGTTGGCATCAAGTTAGAAGTGAACTTGATCAACCTATCAAACTTCAGAGCATACTCTGCCATTTTCATGGTTCCTTGAACCTGATTGGTAAACTCATCTACTTTTGCAGCTTTGACTGCATCATTGTAAGACTTCTCGTTAAACTTGTCGCTAAACTCTTCCCAGCTTAGTGTAGTCACATCACAAGTTTGGGATACCACCTCCCACCAGATATGGACATTCTTGCGAAACATATACGTGGCAAATGCCACTCTGTCGTTACCTGCCACCCTCATAAAGTCCAGGATAGAGGTGGTCATACTCATCCACTGCTCAACTAGCAGTGGGTCAGGCCCTCCCTCAAAGGTAGGAGGGTGTTGCTTTCTAAACCGCTCATAGAAAGTGTAACACCCTACTAATCTAGGATCGTTACATTGTGTGTTTTAAAGTAGTGCTTACCTCGATAAATGAGTCATTTGGACTTAAAATGTGTAATTAAAACTAACTCGAGGATCAGGTATTAAAATTTTTGGTCAAACAATAATCATTTTATTAAAAGGGTTTTACTCTGCACATGGGACCCCAAAAGGAGTTTACAGAATGGTAAATATACAAAATAAATACAAAGGGCTGGACTAGGCAGCAAAATCAGGGTTCAACCCTAATTCTAGCAAGTGATCTTGATCGTGGTGGTCGAGTAGGCTGCATATGTACCCAATGCCCCCAAAGCCCTTCAACTCATGGCTGGTCCAACTATTCTTTGCCCTTACCTGCACCATTGAGCACCCATGAGCCGAGGCCTAGCAAGAACACCTCACAAGGCATAACAATATCCAATTATTCAAAAGCAATAAACACATTCCTCAAAATTATCCAATACATTTATTCCAATCATATAAATTGTAAACACGATCCATAGTTTACAAAGATATTCATTTAATCATATAATCAATTACACGGCCTGAGAAAACAGCCATGCCAAACGGCCCAACCGAGTGAGATGCGTACTCAAGCACTTAGCTTGCGGTTCATACTGGGCAAGTGGGGACCGCACCTTTAATTGTACTTGCCTTCAATTACACGACCCAAGAAATAGTCCTACCGAGCAACCCAACCGAGCGAGATACGTAATCAAGCACTCAACTCATGGTTCTTGCTGGGAGAGTGGGGACTGCACCCTTAAACATAACTTGTTCTCAATTACACGACCCGGGAAACAATCCTGCCGAGCGAGATGCGTACTCAGGCATTTAGCTCCAGTTCTTGCCGGGCGAGTAGGGAATGCACCTTCACCTTGGAATCACCTTCATGGCCTATGTTCCGCACACTTTTCCAAGCATCCCCACGCTCAATGCGATGGCCGTCTGACCCCACATTCAATACACTGGCTGATTATCAGTTATACCATTTCTTCACTGATAATTCAAAGCTAATGAGCATACCACCCAATAACTCTATGTTCAAATACCTGTTTTCTTACCTTAAAGTCCTGAGTGAATAGAGTATAGCAGCCCTGAGTGCGATCCTTTCCTCTCGAGCCTAGTGGTATACCCTAGTCACAACCATAACAAAGAATAACCATCAAGAAACAAACCAATAAAGGCTTCTGGACCAAGTCCTAGCCGTCAGTGCCCTGAATTCTACTAAATCAGGTAGTAGAACCCTTCCTAAGCCCTTAGGTTTGGGTTCCAATAACTCAAAACCTATTTTCTGACTTTTTCCCATTTTAGTCGCAACACCCCCATAAAAGAGCTGCGACTCCTGACTAGGCAGAGAGCCAAACCCAAAAATCCCTGCACTTGCGTCGTGGCGTAGCCCACCAAGCGTCGCGATGCTAAGGCATTTTAAGGCACCCCTACCTCGACTGAGTTCATCCAAGTCGCGGCGCTGACGCGATCCCAAAACTTAGAAAAAGCCAGCGATTTCAGAAACTGTAGTTGACCTAAATCCATCTTGAAACACAGTTTTACATAGAATTGACAATTATAATGGTCCCAACAGCTCAGAAATACCATAACCAACCTTAAAAATTTACAAAATCGAACAAAAAGGTGTGTGTTATCACCAGTTTGTTACTAAGGAAAGTTGATTCAATGCCTAGTGCAACCAAATTTTCAACAAAATTTATGGTAATTACACCATAGTAAAGTTCAAGTTGAAAGATACTTTACTTTATGCACTAATGCCATGGCTTCTATAAGAGAGAGTAATTATTTAATCAAGTGGGGGAAATGTTATATTTTAAATATAATGTTTGATTGATTGAATAAGTGTTGCAAAAGATGAAATATTTAATCTAGTGGAGGAATGTTATATTATTTCATATAATATAATGTTAGATTTAATAATGTGACAAAATTTTTTGTCACATATTGTAACATAATAATATTTGAGAGTTACAAATTGGATAATGTGTATATCCAATTGTGTAATATATTTTGGAGTTACAGAATCAGCTACAAATGTGTAACTTCCAAATATCATATAATAATATGTAGATTGAGAGTTATACATTTTGATTGAATTTCACAAAGCAATAATGTGATATGGTTGTTGAAGATATGTTTTTAACTCGCATTATGTGTATGGAGGTTACATAATCATGTAGGAAAGTGTTTGGGACGTTTTGGAAAAAGTGCAAAAAAATTGGGAGGCTGTAACAACCTTCTGGCCGAGGCCACAAGCATCCCTGGTTGCGGCCTAGGAGATAGGGAATAGCAGCCGCAACCGTGAATGTCCCTGGCCACGACCTGGATTGCTGGCAGCCAAATCCTATTTTTCCTTTTTTCAATTTTGAACAGTTTTAACATCCCAAGTAACTCCCAAAATGGCATTTCAGTTCTATAAAAATCCAATTAAATATTGGTAATATCCAAGGGGTTGGTGGAATTTGAAATTCAAAGGGTGTCTCAAGACTCTATAAATAGGAACCTAATGCTCACTTGCAAGACACACAATTTATATCCACTAGAGCACTTGGCAAGAAATTCTCAAAAGGATCGATAATTCAAGATAGTTATTTCTTGTGAGATCCCTTAGTGCTTGAGAATAGGAGAAAATAAGCTTTTGGGTAAAGGTCTTGAACCTTGTTTAAATTGGAGAATGATATTAAAATAATTATTAGTGATAATAAAAATGTAATCACTACTTATATCAATTATTCATTGCACAATAATGGCTAAACTAAGCCATATTATTTTTTTAGCTCTATTTGTGCTTGGTAGGAGCTTCCTAGAGTGCTAGGAGTATGCTCATTCAGTTATCTTCCTTCTGAAAGGTGTTGAGTGAAAAAGTTGTGTGAAAAGCTTGAAGATGGAAAACAACAACGTTCGAGGCATAGGCAAGTCTGTCTTGAATCAGAAGTCCATTAACATTGCCATGGATGACTTATCCATGGATTTACCCCCGCGTGGGGATGACATAGGAGTCATGTTTCCAAGTTTCTTGCTAGGGAAAGTTTATTCCAAGAAACGTATTTCTAAAATAATTATTGAAGGCTCTTTGAGAATGGGAAGGGCATCGCTACATGGGTAGAAATGGAAGGAGCTTTAACAAGGGCTGTTGGAGTTCAAATTCAAAAAGGAGGAGGATGCAGACTATGTGTTGGCCAAACGTCCCTGGGCAGTGGGGGGTGCACTCCTGGTCATTCAGCAATGGCCCATTCATAGTGCTTTCACTGAGGTGAAGTTTGACACAACCCTGGTGTGGGTAATAGCGCAAGGGATCCCTCTTGGTTACTGATCGCCCCAGAATCTTCATAAAATTGCGGGCCCGATATATGAAATTCTAGAAAGTGCAATGAAATATGGCATTGGGACCCTAAGATATAAAGCTAGGATTGTGGTTGAGAGGCTTCTCAGCTCGTGGTTCTTTCTCAAATGGGAAACCTTGGAACCTTTGTGGCTTCAATATAAATACTTTCACCTTCCTCAAATTTGTTTCAAGTGCAGGGTGCTTGGACATGATCAAAAAGTTTATTTCCGACCTCTGACCATAGTCCAAGAATTGCAAGGTGAGATTTATTCATTTTATGCCACCTGGATTCATGCAAAGGCATGGGAAAGATCATGCTTTTCTGATCGAAGACCAAAGTGGTTATTCGACTGGTCTAAGGGGAAGTCTGCAATGACACTGCAAGAATGATACAAAATACGCCTAGGGACCTCGAGATGGGCTCACCACTGGCAAAGAGAAAGTTGACTTGGCCATCTCAAGAATGTTGGGCTAACGATTTAGCCATGTACTTGGGCTTACTTACTATTGATAAGTTTCATATCCAACCTTCTCTTTTCAATCGTCCTCGCTCGAGTAAAGAACTTTAGGGTGTAGAGCATACCATTGGACCTAGAAAAAGGAAAGTTACCTCCGTTTTTTTCCCAGTTCCTCCACTTTCTCATTTTGCAAAATCTGGAAAATGTGAAGATTCTATTGGGGTCAGTAGCAACAATGTCCATGGTTTTCCTGAGTCAGGGTCATCTTTGGGGCAGGAGATCGACCAATGCTCTCTGTCTTTCTCTCCTAGTTTGGATTTTCCGCCACCACTGAAAAGCAAACGGGGGAGGTCTAGGAAGTAGGATCCAAAACCTATACCAGTATCAGAATCCATTCGCAAGGCAAGCATGAGAAGCCTTTCGACCAAGATTAAGAGAAATTGGCAGCATAATCTTATCAATGTCACAGTTGATCTGGATGAGGAGTTTGTCAATGCTTAGAAATAGGTACATAATAATGCCAGAATTGAGGAGATTACAGATACCACTATGATGGGAGATTCATAGAACATTCAAAAGATAAGTCTAAGTCCAGAGTATTCACGAACTCTTAATTTTATTTATTGGATTTTTTATTCACTCGTTAAGGAAGGTCTTTTGTTTTGTTGATTCAATATCATGAACGGCGGGAACATGAATTACAATAATGAATCCATACTTTCCTAACAGATTGAATATTGGTTCCTTTAAGGATTAATTCTGGAACTGAATAGTTATTGAGCTTAAATGTATAATTTGATTATATATTAATTATTCACTAATGAATTAATGGTACTTAAGGATCAAGAGGTAATTAGAAGGGTAAAAAGGTAATCTTGACCAACTCTAATTAACGAACCACTAAATGGAGGACATGACTATATTTATTGATTATATCAATGGACTACAAGAGAAACTCTGTAAATATAATTCTATAAATAGTTAGAGTGCAATTCCATATTTATAGTGGAGTAATCATGGAATTAATAAATAAGATTATTGGATTAAAGAGTTTAATTAATAATCTGGCTTGTTGGAGCTTCGTATTATAGGTCAATGATTCCCAAATAACCTCTGTCTTACACTATCAAGGGTGTGGATGTCAGAAGAAAGATTTGTGGTGAGAAAGACTTAATTGCAAAGGAAATAATTTTTCAAGGCAAGAAAATAATTATGTAATAATTATATGCAACTGATTAATTATGAATAATTTAATTATTTAACTATATAGTTTTTAGAGAAGGACTTACTTGCAAATAAATTACTTTTCCAACGAAAGGAAATAATTATGTGATAATTATAGGCAATTGATCAATTATGAATTAATAAATTATTTATCTATATAGTTTTTATTTTGAAAAGCTATATGTTAGAATAAATATTAATCTTGTTTGGATTGATGTATACAGAGAGAATAATAATTATCTTATTTAGAATAAGATATTTATTTATTTATGTTGACCCTTGTTTTGTTCAATTGACACGGAGTCAAAACGATTGATGTGGATAGATGTGTTGGAATGAATATAATGAAAAAAACAGTAAAGAACACAAGAAATTATAGTGGTTCGGCCCTAGGAACTGGTAATGACCTACGTCCACTTAAGCTATTATTGATATGAGATCTCAAAGGTGTGATCAAAGAATTAGGGTTCTCTGAGTTTCACAAACCTGAGAGGGATAAGAAATATAATCGTAATACAATAGCTCTAATTCTCTCGTAAGTGTATAACTTCAATTAACCAAAAGCCAAAAAGTCCCTTCCTTGAGCTATCTTTTTCCATTTATAGGCTCAAGGAGGATTACATGAATTTGTTATAGATATTCTCTCATAATTAACCGAATAATCAGGATTCATTGGAGATAATCTCGGAATTGATTATGATCTCCACAAGATCATCTTGAAATATGCAGAGTGTACGACCATGTTGGTCATAAGGAAAACTCAATTACCATGCTAGGAAGGTCTTACTGGTCGATGCTCGAACAGAACTCTGCCAGGTGTCAGCCACTTGTTTAAAAACGCCTGCCACGTCACCCTTGCCTGTTTTTTGGATAACATTTGCCCCCCAAGTTTATTTATTATGACCAACAATAAATAAAATTTAAGGACAACGACTCTTCGATTACCCCACCAGATCTGTCAGAGTAGTTCGTGCATCCTTGGGAAAAGTAACCTACCCCTGTCTAATCACGACTTTTCGGTTCCCAAGTAACCTATTGACGGCTATCACCCTTCCCCATGCTTTGAAAAGAGGAAACTGATGATTACTTCTTCTTTCATGCCATGGACAAAAAATATATATAGCTTTCTCAGAGTCTTCTTTTCCTTTTTATGCAAGTTATTTCTTCTTCAAGAAACCCTAAAATCAGAACCTTCATTCTCTCTGAAGACCATCTTTCAGCATTTCAAGAACCAGTCGTCCGTTCGTGTATGCTTGAAACTCCTTCAAACCTCCACGATCTTTGCTTTGGTAAGTTTCAGTACCTTTCTGCTCTTTATTTTTGCCGTGCATGCCTCTGTGAGTTAATTGTTAAGTTCTACTGTTGTCTATGTTCCTGGGTTGAGATGCATGAAAGTAGGGGATTTATCGGGTGACACTAGATAGGATGATGTTTCTTTGCCATTTAGGAGTTACGAGTTAGTTTGATAACCGAGATCATAAATTTAGGATGTAAAACCGAAGTAAAAATTCGATTTTTATGCTAGTTGAAAAATTGAGTTTTTCCCGCCCTTAAAGGAGTTGAAAAAGCTTTTTCAAAAACTTTTTACTTTCACTTTTTGATCTGCTTTTCAAACTGTTCGTGTGAAAAAAATTAGTTTTTTGTTAGAATGCGGTTGTATAAAAGTTTGACTTTTATACACGACCAGCGTTATTCTAACCGACTTTCTAGATTCTCCATCCTCACCTCCCCATTTTTCTGTTCGCAGATTTTAATGCCAGATTTGTGGGGAGGTGAGCGGCCAATCGAAGACGATCTTCTTGCACAACTGCTTGAAGGCGAAGAATAGCTGGCTCAGCGTGTTCACGAGATTCCATTCTCAAGACTTTCTTCTTCTAGACCTTAACCATCACCACCTAAAATGGCCCGCTCTAAATCTCTAGGCAAAAAGAAACCAAACCCTGAAAACAATCCAAATCCTCCTACCCAGCCTGATTCACAAGCTAGGGTTCCCTCGACCAGTGGTCGAGAAAACATTGCCCCGAACCCTCGCATTTAGGTCAGGGCTCGCCCTCGGCATTCAAACCTTCCTGATGTCAAGTGGTTTCTTTCTCCCATCAGCCAGGTGACTCCCAGGATGCTTTCCAATTACCTTAGGAAGTATCCTCTCACTGGGGTCAATCTCAAGATCCCTGCTGCTGACCCGAGGGCTAACTTGCCTGGGGGCGTCTACAGTGCCTGGTCGAGGTACCACATAGAGGCGGGGGCTACCCTTCCTCTACATCCGTTCTATCAGGGGGTGGAAAACTACTTTGGTGTTGCTCCCTTTCAAATTACTCCAAATGGATATAGAATTCTTGCTGCACTCTATATCCTTTACAAACTCAAAAAATGGCTAAAACCTACTCCTCACGAGGTCAACTTCCTTTTTGACCTTAAGTCCAACCCTCAACAGTCCAGGACGGGCTTTTTTCATTTTGTCACCAGGAAACAAACCGAACATTCCTGAGTGACACCACCCATATCTCCAACGTGGGGAAATACATCCAGGAGTATTTCCTCACGCCTGACATGACTACGAACAACTTGGCCTTCGCTTGAGGAGGTAAATGTCCTTTTCCACTGGTCGCTACTTTTTCTTAGAAAATCTCTTTATACTTCTCTAAAGTATCTTATGCCTTTCAGGACCATGGCTACGCCCGAACCCAACACCAGACATGGTGTTGAGGTCCAACGCACTGGCCAGGATGACTGACGCTGAAAAAAGCATTAAGTCTCTGGTCACTGATGAAAACTTGAGGCTGTCTGGCCTCCTGACCCCTCATCAGGAAATGAGGGAACCCGTGGTGGCAAACGCCACTGCCGAGGGGCATCCTGAGCAGCAACCCCCAGCATCCTCTCCTCGAAGGAGACCGACTGGGGTTACGATCAGGGAACCGACTGGCGCCCCCTTAGCAGAAAGGCCTTCTGCCCCCCAAGGGAAGGGGAAACAAAAGGCAGCAGAAATTGTCGTAGACTTGGATGAGTCTTCAGACGAAAACGGTATTGTTATTTCGCTTTTAAATAGCTTGCTAATTCCCTGTCACTTATTTGACGAGGACGGCAATTTTACGTATACTCCAAATCTAGGGCCAGACTTCTTCGTGCCAGAGAGTGAGTGTATGACTAGTAGAGTCAGTAGTGTAGCGACAAGTAGTAGTAGCTCTGGTATTGGACTTTGTGATTTTCCTTACTTCTTTTCTGATGTACCATAATTTGTCATCTATTTTTGTCTTACTATCTGCATGCTTATCTTTTTCTGCAGAAATGGCCTCCCCCAACATTTTTGACTTAGGAGGAGGAGGAGGTTCCCCTGGTCCGACGGAGGAAATTGGCTAGGAGACAAGATGGCGAGCCTAGCCAAGCACCCTCAGCCAAGAAGGTTTGAGCAGCTGATCCTTCAAAGGATGGGCCCTCTGGCCAACCTTGTGCTCAACCATGTGCTCTTGCTGAGAAGGAGGCACCGCCTGCCGCCACAAATCCTTCGCCTGCGGCTCCAAAAGAACAGGCCCAGCAAGATGAACTTCCTGGGGCCAGACTCTCGACCTACTCCCTGAGATCAGCTAAAGATCGCCTTGCTCATATCCTGAAGCATGACCATTGCAGGGAGGCAATGGCTGAGGCTGAGAACATGGAGGTCGATCAGATCCTCAACAGGGCTCTTAATGAAGTGGCCAATGTAAGCACTCTTTCTCTTTTTGCGATCTTGGTTTTTATTTTTCCTTCTTGTAATATTGCCTAACTCTTATTCTTTGACTGCAGGCCATGCTGACAAAAGCTACCGCTCGTACTCGTGCTGGTGCTAGCATCGAGTAGTCTCGGGCGAAGGTCATCGAGGAGCTTCAAGCCGCAGAGGCTAGGCATGCTGGGGAGTTGGAGGTGGTCACCCAGTAGAAGGATGCCTTGGTGGCAGAGCTGGCAGAGAAGCAAGCTTCTCTGGCAACTCTCAGGAAGCAGAGGGATGATTACCAGGAATCCACCCGAATCCAATGGCGTGAAGTCAAAAAACTTAGGGAGGAGCACCTTGCTAAGGACACGACCATTGCTGTTCTTCAGAGCCAGGTGGAGCAGCTTAAGCTCACCAATGCCAAAGACCTAAAGAAGTACAAGAATGCGACACTTCGGTGTTTCTACGATTTTTGGAAACACAACCAAAGTGCCGATTTCAGTTACCTTCCAGAGGAACCTAGGAAGGCCGAGCTAGCCCGCTGTACTGCTCGGTTGGCTGCCGAAGAGAGAGCTAGGGTCCCTGCTTCACCAAGCATTCAGCCAGCCGCTGGAGTGGAGGAAGGAGAAGCTGGAGGGGACATGGTCGATCAGAATGCTTCATAGGATCCTCCTGCTCCTCAAGCACCATAAAGTTTTTTCTTTTGTTTTTCTTTAATTACACGACCTACGGGTCATGATGTAAAGACTAATTTTTCTCTTTAATTTTGCTGCACGGGCAACATATTTTACTTTTACTTTTGAACAATTACATCCAAGCAGTATTGCTTGCGGTGTAAAAGAATTCCCTTTGATATTATAATATTTCTGCTTATTATAACATCTGTTCGCATGACCGAACTTAGCATAGTACTTTGGCTTGATTTAACAAAATATAAATTTGAAAAATACTCTAAGTACCGTAGCATGCTTTCACTTATTTTGTTCATGTGTTTACATACCTCTTGGTATGCTTTGCTATCGATGTACCTTATATGCCCCCCAAGTGACTGAGGAGCTTTAGGTCCTTGGTCGCTTGCCTTGACCACGACATGTACGAACATTACTGCTCGGTATAAAATGTAACACTTATAATACAACAAAACAACACACGTAATGAATAAATACTTGTAGATAAAATTTACAAAGGTTGGCAAGAATGATTGGCTGCGCACAGTCCCTTATAATTCTCGTATTAAAATGGACTAAATATGTCTTTACGAGTGATCTTTTAAAAAGATCTTACACTTATAAGCGGTTAGCCATATAACATGACTAACCCCTTTTCAAAACTTGTAAAAAGTAAAAATTAATACAAGCCAATCCTTTAAGAAGGACTGTTTATTGATAATACTTGCGCAGGTGTTCTCTGTTCCAATAGTGTGGAACGAGATCTCCATTTAAGCGTGCAAGTTTGTATGTGCCTGGATGAAGGACTTCTTCAATCTGGTAAGGTCCTTCCCAGTTTGGTTCGAGTACTCCAGCAGCTAGGTCGCGGGTGTTTAAGAAAACTCGTCGAAGTACTAGGTCTCCGACGTTGAACTTTCTTTCTTTTACTTTTGAGTTAAAATACCGGGCGACTTTTTGCTGGTACGCAGCTACTCGAAGTTGGGCTTTTTCTCATTTCTCTTCAAACGAGTCTAGGGACTCCATCAACAGTTGGCTATTCTAGTCTTGGTCGTATGTGATTCTTCGATGTGAGGGCGGATCTAACTTGACTGGCAACATAGCCTCATACCCGTATGCTAAGGAAAATGGGGTATGCCCTGTTGTTGTTCGATGAGAAGTTCTATATGACCAGAGTACTTCAGACAGTTGTTCCGGCCATGCTCCTTTAGCTTCTTCAAGCCTTTTCTTCAGGGTATCCTTAAGTGTTTTATTCACTGCTTCGACTTGCCCATTTTCTTGTGGATGCGCGACTGAAGAAAAGCTTTTGACGATTCCATGCCTTTCACAGAAGTCTGTGAATAAGTCGCTGTCAAACTGGGTGCCGTTGTCTGAGACAATTTTCTGAGGCAATCCATACCGGTAAACAATGTTCTTGATGACAAAGTCAAGAACTTTCTTTGTCGTTATGGTAGCGAGTGGCTCAGCTTCGACCCATTTGGTGAAGTAGTCGACTACTACAACTGCGTATTTTACTCCACCATTTCCTGTTGGCAAGGATCCAATTAAATCGATACCCCATATTGCGAAGGACCATGGACTTTGCATTTGCTTTAACTCGCTGGGAGCTGCGCGTGGGATCTTGGAAAATCTCTAACAAACTCCATTGAGTCTTCGTTCATAGTCGGCCAGAAATAACCCTGCCTCAGAATCTTTTTCGATAAGCTCTGCCCCCCAACGTGATCCCCACAGAAGCCTTCATGTACTTCCTTCATCAGCTCTTTAGCCTTTTCTGGTGTAATACATCTGAGCAGTGGCATGGAGTATCCTCTTCGGTATAGAATACCATCGACCAATATGTACCTAGCAGCCTGTCTCTGAAGGGTCCTGGCTTTGTTTCTATCTGCTGGTAGTACACCATTCGTGAGATACTCCAAGTACGGTGCCATCCATGTATCTTCTATCTGAATTTCCATACTAGTTTCTTTTGCTCGTATGCTCGGCTCACATAGCTGTTCCACTGGCACTATATTTAAAGTGTCAGCATCTTTCGCACTCGGGAGTTTGGCTAAGGCATCTGCGTTTGAATTCTGATCTCGAGGTATTTGCTGGAGGGTATACTTCTCGAATTGTGCCAACAGATCTTTGGTTTTGTTCAGGTAGGCCACCATTTTCAGGCCCCGTGCTTGATACTACCCTAAGACCTAATTCACTACTAGCTGTGAATCACTGTAAATATCCAGCACTTTTATACTCATGTCTTTGGCAAACCTTAGCCTAGGGAGGAATGCTTCATACTCGGCTTCATTGTTTGGTGCGGTGAAATCGAACCTAATAGCATAGTGAAATCGATGCCCTTCTGGCGTTATCAATATCACTCCTGCTCCTGCGTGAGATTCATTGGACGATTCGACCGTGAATAACTTCCACGAAGGAGCTTCAACTTGGGGCTCAGGCGCACTAGGTTTTCCGCACTGCTCATTGTCTGGGAGCTCAGTGAATTCGACAATAAGATCAGCCAGGACTTGTCCCTTTACTGCTGCTCGCGGCGAATATGTGATATCGAATTGCCTGAGTTCGACTGCCCATTTTAACAAGCGTCCAGCCGCCTCTGGTTTTTGTAGAACTTGCCGAAGGGGCTGGTCAGTTAAGACTGTGATGGGATGGGCTTGGAAGTAAGGATGTAACTTCCTTGAGGCCAAAATTAAGCAATAGGCTAATCTTTCGATGGGAGGATACCTCAATTCGGCACCGATTAACCTCTTGCTAACATAATAAACTGCCTTTTGTACGCCTTCTTCTTCTCGTACTAGCACCGCACTAGCAACATATTCAGTGATCGCCAGGTAAATGGACAAAGTTTCTCCAATCCACTCGAACTTCTTGTTGCCTCTAAGTAGATCAAAGAAAGGAACGCATTTATCCGTCGACTTTGAAATAAATCTACTGAGTGCGGCAATCCTTCCAGTTAAACTTTGTACATCCTTGATTTTCACCGGCGATTTCATGTCGATCAGGGCTTTGATCTTTTTGGGGTTGGCCTCGATTCCTCTTGAATTAACAATGAACCCCAAAAATTGCCCTGATCCTACTTCGAAGGAACATTTGAGAGGATTTAGCTTCATCTGATATTTGTTCAAAACATTGAAACACTCCTATAAATCCTTCACATGTCCTTCTGCCTTTTTTGACTTTACCAGCATGTCGTCCATGTACACCTCCATGTTTACTCCGATCAACTCCTTAAACATGTGGTTAACCAATCTCTGGTAAGTCGCACCAGCGTTTTTCAGTCCGAAGGGCATTACTTTATAACAGTAGAACCCTGTATCGGTCCGAAAGCTAGTGTGATCCTCGTCAGGGTGATGCATATTGATCTGATTGTATCCTGAGTATGCAACCATGAAAGAGAGGATCTTATGTCCTGCAGTTGCATCGACCAGCTGGTCGACCCTTGGGAGTGGGAAGCAATCTTTTGGGCAGACTTTGTTAAGGTCTGCGAAATCCACACAGGTTCGCCATTTGCCGTTAGGCTTGGGAACGAGTACTGGATTAGAGACACACGATGGATAAAACGCCACCCTGATGAACCCATTCTCCTTCAGTCTTTCAACTTCCTCTTTTAAGGCTTTCGATCTATCCTTATCGAGCGACCTTCTTTTCTGTTGCACGGGTGAAAAACTTTTGTCAACATTCAGGACATGGCTGATAACTGCAGGATCTATCCCAGCCATGTCTTTATGTGACCAGGCAAAAACTTCCTGGTTCTTTCTTAAAAATTCCACGAGTGCGTGCTTCGTTGTTGCTTCTAAATTTTTACCGACCTTTACAACTCTGGTCGGATCTTTTTCGTCAAGTAGGACCTCTTCAAGGTCCTCGACGGGTCCAACATCTTCCTCAAAATCCCCAAAGCGAGGATCTAAATCTCTATCCTCACTTTGGGCAACACCCTATTTGGTGACTCCATCAGCGGATTGGGCTTGTGTATCAATGGCCATCTGTAACCTCTCTAGGGGAGTGCTCTTCGACGTTCCCTTCTTTTCCTTCGTGATCAAGGCTTTGTAGCACTCCCTTGCTTCCCTCTGATTTCCCAACACACGTCCTACCCTTGCGTCTGTCGGGAATTTCATGGCCAAGTGCCATACTGAGGTGACGGCCCAAAGGTCAACCAGTATGGGCCTTCCGATTACAGCATTGTACGCCGAAGGACAATCAACTACTATGAAAGTAGCGAGTAATGTCCTGGTTGTAGGCGCTGTACCTGCTGTTACCAGAAGTCTGATTGACCCCGTTGGGGCAAGTCCCTCACCAGAGAAGCCGTAAATTGTTTGGTTGCAGGGCACCAAATCCTTGACGGACAACTTCATGCGTTCCAGCGAAGACTTGTACAGGATGTTTACTAAACTTCCTGTATCGACTAGCACTCTCTTCACCATCATGTTGGCAATTTGAACATCCACGACCAGCGGATCAGAATGTGGGAATCATACATGCTCGGCGTCGCTATCAGAGAAGGTTATTTCACCGTCCTCTGACCGAGCCTTCTTTGATGCCCGGTCCTCCACAGTCATCATCTCGATGTCTTGGTCGTGGCGTAGGGTCTGAGCATATCGTTCCTTTGCCTTTCCGTTGCTTCCCGCAAGGTGCGGGCCTCCACAGATGGTGAGTAAAGTGCCTGCTACGGGATCAGGCTGCAAAGGTGGCGAGCGTTGGCGTGCTGGCGCCTTCTCGTTGCCACCTGGAGCCTCTCGTTGGGAAGTTCCCGAGGCCCGTACGTATCTTCTTAAGTGTCCTTGTATGATAAGGAACTCGATTTCATCCTTTAGCTGGTTGCACTCGTTGGTATCGTGTCCGTAGTCGTTATGATAACGATAGAACTTGGTAGTATCTCTCTTCGAAATATCCTTTCGAATGGGAGTGGGTCTTTTGTAAGGCACACTAGAACTCGTGGCTTGATACACCTCTCCTCGAGACTTGACAAGGGCAGTGTAGTTAGTGAATCGCAGTTCATAATGATTGCCCTTAGCGCGTTTGTTTTCAGAGGTGGAAGGTTCATTATGAGACCGCTTCCCCCCATTCTTTCCATTGCCATTCCCGTTGCCTTTGCCGTTGCCGTTGGGTTTTGACCCATTGGCGGCTTTGGTGGGTTCGACAGTCCCCTTATCTTTGCCTGGGGGCTTTCCCTCACTGGCGATGGCATCCTCGAGCTTGATGTACCGATCAGCTCGATCCAAGAATTCTTGAGTAATCTTAACTCCATGCTTTCTGAGGCTACTCCACAAAGGCGTGCGACGCCTAACTCCTGCAGTTAGGGCCATCATCTTGCCCTCATCTCCCACTATTTTAGCTCCAGCCGCTGCTCGCATGAAGCGCTGGACGTAATCCTTTAGTGGCTCTCCTTCTTGCTGGCGTATCTCCACCAGCTGATTTGCCTTAGTTGGGTGCACACGACCCGCATAAAATTGTCCGTAAAATTCCTTTATGAACATCTCCCAAGAAACAATACTTGCAGGAGGGAATTTGAAAAACCACTCATGTGCAGCATCAGAAAGTGTTGCAGGAAAGATCCTGCACCGAGCATCTTTGGACACTTTCTGAATGTCTATCTGTATCTCAAACTTGTTGACATGAGATACCGGGTCACCATACCCGTCAAAGTTCGGAAGCGTGGGCATCTTAAACTTGCTGGGAGTTTCTGCCACAGCTATCCTTTGAACAAAAGGAGTGCCCCTTCTTTTGTCATACTCGATATGAGACATCCTTCCCCCGACCAACTGTTGTACTGTCTGGTTCAGGGCATCTATTTGGGCCTGCACGGCGTCAGGAATCGCCGGGGCCTCTGCTGCTGGGGGAATGTACTCATCATGTCGTTCCCGGTGATCGTTGAGTACATCTCTTAAGTCTTCGTCTCTTCGCCGTTGCTCGCTTGCTTCGAGCCGATTAAAGACGTTGAGTCCAAGGTACCAAATATGTACAATTTCAAATTACAGGGTACCAGATGAGTATTATTGAAAATATAGGATACCAAATATGTATTTTGATAAAACACAGAGTACCAAATGAGTATTTACCCTTTGTTTTATTTAATTATTATTTTTTAAATATGATATAAATTAAATAATTAAAAAAGGTTGTAACTGATCAGTTTTATTTTAATAAAATTTAGATTAATTAAATTAGTTAATTATCTTTATAAACTTAAAAAGAAGCGAGACTTTTTCAAGATTATTCTTTTCATAAACTGACAGACTGTCTCTCTAAGACGGAAGCGATAGTTTTCCTAAATTTGAAAACTATTTAATTGCTCTTGTCTCTATCAAACCTCTCTAAATTTCACGTGTTGAGTACATCTAGAGGGTCATAAATCAACATTTTGAATCCTACATGCCCACACACGTCTTTGTGTATTTGAGGATTGATCTGGAAGATCAAGGTGTAGGCTTTCAGAACTTGGATAGGAAAATCGTTGATTTTACACAAAAAGATTCAAGGATACTTGATAGGCTACGAGAGGTAATCTCTAATCTGATTGTATGTGATTTAATATATATATGTGTGTGTGTGTGTGTGTGTGTGTATGATCTTGGCTGATATTGAAAACTATTAAAAATGGCACATTCCCATCTGCCTATCTTTGATTTGCTCTTTTGATACCAACAATTGGTACCTGAGCAGTCTACACACACACAAACACACACACATATATATACATATATTAAATGTTGTGAGGGTTTCTTGCATTTGTTATATGTATGTTGATATGTATGTTGAATGGATGGATCGTTAATTATATGGTGCTATTGGGTTAGTGTTGATATTAAATGATAAAATCAAAGGTACGCAGTGGAATATATGGACCCATTTTAGTAAATATTAATACCAGCTAGGATCATATACATATATAAATATTAAATCACATACAAATAGATCAGGGATTACCTCTTGTAGCCTATCAAGTGTCCTTGAGTCTTTTTGTATAAATCAACGATCTTCCTATCCAGTATTCTGAGATCTCACATTCTGATCTTCCAGACCAATCCTCAAACACACAAGGACGCGTGTGGGCACGTAGGATTCAAAATGTTGATTTATGTGACTTTCTAGATGTACTCAACACATGAGATCTAGAGAGTTTTGACATAGATAAGGTTTAGAATAGTTTTCATGTATAGAGAAAACTATCTATTTAGAGAGAGAATCTGATATTCATTATTTTCTAAATATCACGTATATAAAATTTATAAAGATATTTAATGTAATTAAATAATCTTTATTTAATTAAAATATAATTCAAATTAAAAACTAATTAGATATTGTCATTTAATTTTTTTATTTAAATCATATTTAAAAAGAATAATTAAATAACTGATTAAACAAACTTTTTTGAAATTCAAAATTCAAATCATAGGGATAAAAATCCCTAATGTTAGGTGCCACACACTGTACTATACAATGTGTGTCGCCCAACCCTATTATGGTTTCCCTAATTTTCTCATTTGTTTATTTAATCAATTTTTAAGACAATATATTTATCCCAACATAAATATCAGTTAATTCAAAATTAAATTTATCTTAAAATATCAGTTTTAAATTAAATAAATAAATATCATATTATAAATAAGATTTTTATTATTCTCTCTCTTTATATTAATCCAAACAAGAATAATATTAATTATAACCTATAGTTTTTCAAAATAAAAACTATATAGTTAAATAAATAATTAATTATCCATAATTATCAAATAATTATTTCCTTGCCCTGAAAAATTAATTCCTTTGCAATTTAGTCATTTCTCTTAACAAATCTTTCTTTTGACATCCTTACCCTTGACAGTGTATGACAGAGGCGATCTGGGGACCATGGACCTATAATAAGCTCCAATAAACCAGATTATTAATTAAACTCTTTAATATAATAATATTATCTATTAATTCCATAATTACTCCACTATAAATATGGCATTGCACTCTAAGTATTTATAGAATTATATTTACAGAGTTTTCTCTAGTAGTTCATTGATATAATCAATATATGTAGTTCTGTCCTCCATTATTGGTTTGTTAATTAGAGCTGGTCAAAATTATCGTTTTACCTTTCTAATTACTCTTTATCCTTAAGTACCATTAATTCACTAGAGAATAATTAATCTATAATCTAATTATAGATTTGAGCTCAATAACTATTTAGTTCCAAAATCATCCCTTAAGGGAACCAATATTCGATCCGTTAGGAAAGCATGGATTCTAATATTGTAATTCATGTTCCTAGCCATCTATGGTATTAAATCTCCAAAACAAAAGTCATTAGCCTCATTATTCTAAGAGACCTTAATGAGTGAATCAAAAGATCCAATAAACATAAATAGGAGTTCATGAATACTTAGGATTTAAACTGATCTACAAATGATCATCTATTATGACAAGAATTAAATCTTTATGTCAAACGACAAGTTTCTAAAGATAATTAATTCTCATCGGTCCTGTCATATATAATCTCTATTATATACAACACCTTTACTAAGATGTTTATCCACATTAGTAATCCGATTCTAGATTACTTGCATCTCGTATGCTTAGCAAACCGTACTAGTAATCATTCATTAAAGATTCCTTACTTTAATATGTTACTGACTATTTTATTCATTATATATGATCTTAATTCTCTCGTACTAATACAAGATCATATTCTCATGAATGAATAGAGAATTTCCTTGATATTATTATATCATTAATTCAAACAATAATTATAACATTCAAATATAATAAAATTATACTTTTATTTAAAACCAATAAAATGTCTTTATATGCTTTTAGGGCATTAATCCTAACAATCTCCCACTTGCCCTCAAAGCAAATGAGGCATCCTGTAACGACCCAAATTTGCTAATAAGGCTTAAGGGCCTTGATTAGTGTGCCTGAAGGGCATAATGAGAATTATGTGTGATTTTAATGATTAAGATGCATGATTATGATTTAAAGCATGTTATATGACTATTTGAATATTTGAGATGCATGACTATGTGTATTAGTATGCATGTAGGCCCTGATTAGGTTAGAAGGGCATAATCGTAATTTTGGCCATTATGGGCATAACTGCTTTGATATATGTGATAATTGTCGAGACCACATTATTATGTGGATGTATCTGTGATCTGTGACTCAAGACAATCCTAGTGAGCAAAGTAGCGAAAAAAGTCATGGCGGGGATTTATACCCGGCTCGGGGTGAGCTTAGGGGTATAAATGGGAATTTAGTGAATATACTGGCGTCTATCTTGACATTGAGGAATATTATTGGTGGTTAGTTAGGTATCAGGAGTTAAGCGGGAAATATTAGAGACACTCGAGGAGTTAGCGGGAACTGGGTAAAATGACTAGAATGCCCTTAAGTGGATTAAAGGATTAGAAATAAAGGGGAGGGCATTAAGGTCATTTGGCTTTTTAAATATGGGAATTACTGAGACTTTATGTTAGTGGGAATTGTAGAGAAGTGTAGAAGTCTGAAAAAGAAGGAAAAGGAAGGGAAAAGAAAGGGAGAAAACAGAGAGAGTTTTCTAGGTCGGTTTATATTTCCTTCATCAGTTTCTTGAGGATTTCTGGAGCAAAGCTCAGAGGAGAGCTGAGATAGACTAAGCATCAAGGATTCTATGCTACGTTTGAGGAATTGGCAGAGGTTTAGCAAGGATCCATCAACACTTGAGGTAAAATTCTGTAAGTTTCTTCAGCTCTGGTTTTGGTTCCTAGCTAAGTTATCTAAGCTGTGTTGATGGGGAATTTTAGGAAAGTTGGAGCCAAGATTTGAAGAAGAGCAAGCCAAGTAAGTCTAGGGGCACCTTGAGGTCGAAATTCCACCAAAGGTATAAATTCTAAGCTTCTAACTTTGTTGTTCAACTGGTTTCTGCTGAGTTTTAGTGTTTAGGAGTGGCTATGGTGAATTTAGAGTTTGGGGATGCATGTGCTTGAGTTCTAGGTATTTGGGGTGCTTGGGATGAGTGGAGTATGGTCATAAGGTTTTTTTTGAGATTGGGAAATATTTGGAGGAGTTTTGGTTGAGGTTGGTTCAAGGAAATCGCAGGAAGGAAAAGCTGGTGTTAGCCTATCTGTGACTTGCGCTACAGCGCTAGCCTTTGGGCACTGTAGCGCTAGGCCAAGCTTGCTGATGGGGTTTTGCTTCTGTTTGTAGCATTGTAGCGCCCTCCCATGAGCGCTGTAGTGCTATCTTGTCTTCTGAATGGGATTTTAGGGTTGTTTACAAGGGCTTTTGACCTAAGGTTTGGGGTTTGATTCCACCACCTTGTTTGGTGGAACTAGGACTTCCCGGGGGCTCGGGATTGGCCCCGAGGCTAGGTTTTGGACTTGAGGATTGATGATGACTTTGGCCCATGGTTTTGTTTAGGTGAGCGCTAGGGTTCGAGGGGGATCGTGCTCAGGAGTCGAGGGATCAAAGCTAGTGAATTGAAAGGTAAGAAAACTGCACCTGGTTATATGTTTGTGATGGGACTAAGTGCTCCCGATACTTGTATCGTGTCAATGATGGTATTACGTCATGGGACATGTAAAAGTGGCCTAAGAGTGCCGTACATGATATTTGCGCACAGGGCGTGGCTTGGACACTGGTTGCCGAGGACAGCTTAATATTCACTGAGCTCGGTTTAAGCGGGCCGGAGTTAGTGGGATAACGGAGGGAGCAGCCTGAGAGCGCTAGCCCTAGTTATCATTTGTGCAGTGATATATGATATGAGTTTATATGTTTAGTATGTTGAATACTTGATTATATTGGATGATTATATGATTGAGCACTTGTGATGGGACGTGAGATGTTGATATGTCTGCTGATTGCCTATGCTCTGTTGTTGTGTTTTCTTGCTGGGCCTTAGCTCACGGGTGCTACATGGTGTAGGTAAAGGCAAGGGCAAGTTGGACCAATCCTGAGGTGGAGAGCTGCGGGGTTGAATTTACATAGGCAGCTGTTCGATCGCCATGGTCGAGGAGTGGGGTCAGGACAGGGATTGCCTAACTGTCTGTTTTGCCTTAATATGGCTTGATATTGTATATAAACCTTGTGTCTTTTGTAAATGGTCTTTAAACTTAATATTTTTGGGATCCCATGTAAACAGATGATGTTTCTTAGTGAAAGTGCGACTTTTGAAACCAAAACATTTAAACCCTAGTTCCTCTATAGTTTCAGTAACACGATTTTAATTAAATGACTTGATTAGCAAGTCTAGCACTTAATAAACACACAGTGTAGCTGTCTTGGCTATCCAGGGCGTTACACATCTACACCCTGCTTTGAAAGTCTCTACTTTCCCATCTTCACCTCTTTTATTCTTGTATATCCACTTACACCCTATGGGTCGACATCTTCAGGTGGATTCACAAGTTCCCAGACAGAATTGGAATACATTGATTCCATTTCTTGGTTCATGGCTTTTTGCCATTTCTCCTTTTCAGGATCATCCATTACCTCTTTAAAGGTTAATGGATCTTCCTTGTCTGTATCAGAAACAAGCACATGTGCCTCATGTTCATAGCAAACAGGTTGTCTCATAATCCTCCCACTACCACGTTGCACCGGGGTTTCTTTTCTAGGAATCATGGTTTCCTCGGTTTTTCATTTATCATTTAATGATGAAGATGATTGTGATGGAATCTTATCAGCTATGAGTTCTTCCAGTACTACCTTGCTCCGAGGTTTATAGTTATTCATATAGTCATGTTCAAGGAAGGTCGCATTTATGGAAACAAATACCTTTTGATCCTTAGGATTATAGAAATAGCCACCTCTTGTTTCTGGAGTGTAGCCAACAAAAATGCATACTTCTGACCTTGATTCAAGTTTCCCTGATTTAGGTATAAGAACTTGAGCAGGACAGTTCCAAATGCGGAAATGGTGCAAATTAGGTTTGTTTCCATTCCACAGTTCCAATGGCATTTTTGTAACGCCCTGCTAATTAGGGTCCATTACCAAGTGTGTTTAAAATTAGTGTTGGACTCGCTGCACGAGTCATTTGGACTAAACATGTGATTAGGACACTAAGGGTTCAGACATTTAAAATTTTGGTCAAGTCATAAACATTTTCTTTAAACAAAAACTTTAGTCTTTACATGGGATCCCAAAATAAAAGTTTAAAAGTCGGTTACAACCTCAAGGTTACAAAATAAGTCGACTTAGGCGGCAAAACTGGGTCCAATCCTAGCTTCCTTGTAATTTCTTGGTCGTGGCAGTCGAGCGGATTGCATATGTACACGTCACTGCTATCACTCTCCAACTCATGCCTGGCCAAGCTTTTCCTTACCCTTACCTGCACCACAAAGCACCTGTGAGCCAAAAGACTCAGCAAGAAAACATATTCAAACAATTCACGGAATAATACATCAGGCTTAGCAGTAATAACTGGAACTAAGCATAAACACTATACAGATCAACATCCATAGGGTTTCACAAGTGCGTGTTGCACTCCCTTTTATTCATATGGCATCCGAGCTAGTCAAGTGCTAAGTGCACTCCCGAGGTGGCCTAGCCATAGTGGCTTGCACTCAACGCTCATAATGTCGGTCTCGGCTCATAAGCCGAGTCTTGAAAATCCTCGACTTATAAGTCAAGCCTCACAGACCCCCAACTTATATGTCAAGCCTTAAAGACCCTCGACTTATAAGTTGAGCCCCTTAAATCAAGTATGCCCTCAACTAGTAAGTCGATCTTTAACCAGATACAACAACATATCCTCGACTTATAAATCGAGATTCCTTTCCATAACAGACAATCACATAATACATTTATCATACATTTAGATACAATGCATTACAATACATTAAAACAGATATACATAAGAATAATCATAATCATGCGCATTTACAGGGCCAATGCCCAAATTAAGACTATATCCAGCATTTGGGCCAAGCCCAAATCATGTATATCATATAATGAGTGCAGTTTTCTTACCTTTGGTACAAGTACAAGCTACCAATGAACGATCCTCGAGTACGATCCCTGTTCTGAGCCCCTAGCGATGACCTAGTCACAACCACTATATAGGATCCCATCAATAACGAGTAAACAAAGGCTTCCGGATCGATTCCTAGCCTCAGGGACATTGAATTCCACTAAATCGGGTAGTAGGATCGATCCCGAGCCCTTAGGGTTGAGTTCCGGCACTCAAAAATCCACTCGGGGTTCAAAAGCCATAGGTGTCGTGGCCCCAAGCCCCAAGCCACTAAATCGGGTAAACAAAGGCTTGCATGCACATGCTTTTAGATCCTTTCCCTACTTGAAATGGATTCCTACTCTTTCAAACATACATGATATGAGTTAGATAGAGCTCCAACTAAAAAAAATGAAATGAGAAAGCACCCAAGGGAGCTCGGCTAAGAGAAGGGAAGAAGAACAAGAAATGTTCATGAGAAACTTACCTCTTTGACAAGCTCAAGCTTGGAGGTGCTCTAATGGAGTTCTTGTAAGGAGAGATGGATATTTATTTTTCTGATTTTCTAGTGAGATAGGAAAGAGGAGAGAGAGAGGCTAGGCGTGTAGAGAGGAAAGGAAAGAGGAAGAGTGAGTTGTTGGTTTTGCTCTTAGATAGTTTAGTGTAAGACTTGAAGTGACAATAGAAATATGATGATTCTCTTACCACTCACATGCAAGCCAACCCCTCTAAATGACACTTATGCCCTCCTATTTTCTTTTATTTTTAAATAAAGCTACTTATTCCCCAAGGCTAGAATGGTACATTTGTAAAAATGTAATTTCCTATAGTTTTAAACTAAAGGAACTTAGGATTTTTCATTTAATTGAATGTCACACCAAAAAAAAAATAAAAAAATTGACGACATTAGTCTTACTAAATAAATATTACATAATTTTACTTATGTAATTTCCTTTGGTCTTAATTCCAACTTAAGTAGGATTAAGTATTTCCCCATAGCTTACACATATTGAATTTTCCCAAAAAATTCATTAAAATTATTTGTTTTCCCTTATTCATAATTATTTTATGCTCAACTTGATTTTTTTTGCCATAATTATTGGAGAATATTTGAGATCCGGGAGTTTCACCCGATTAGGGATTTTGACTTGGTCTGCGACCGCAATTTTAGTTTTATTGCATAACCAAACTTATCATATAATAAATAATATTTAAACACATAACTTGCATACAAGGCATACCATATTTCTTACTAGTATCAAAATACTTGGAAGTCAAATTTCCGAGAATAAAATTTCTCGTAAACTCGAATTCTACCCAGTGCCCTAAATGCAGGGCGTTACAATACCTACAATTTATACAAGTTGTCCTCAAAACTTAAAACAATTGTGGGTATAATTCTTTGATCTTCCCCTTGGTTTCCCATGTTGCTTATTCTACTCTATGGTTGCACCACTGTACCATAACCAAGGGAATAGTCTTATTGCGTAACACCTTGTCTTTCCGATCCAAAAGCATAATCGACTTTTCCTCATAGCATAGCTTTGGATCTACATACAATTGTTCATAACTGAGTACATGAGTATGATCTTCCATAATTTTCCTTAACATACATACGTGAAATGCGGCATGCACCCGAGCCAAAGAGGGTGGAAGAGATAATCGGTAAGCTACTTCTCCAATTCTCTCCAGTATTTCGAACGGTTCAATGAATATCACACTTAGTTTCCCTTTCTTTCCAAACAGCAAGGCTCCCCTTAAAGGGGCTACCTTTAGGAATACTTTATCTTTGACCTCAAAAACTAAAGGTCTTCGACGCCGATATGTATATTTGTGCTGTCAGTCAACTGAGGTTTGTAATCTTTCCCGTATCTTCTTGATGTCCTCCGTAACTTAATCGACTTTGTTCGGTCCCAAGAATCATGTCTCACCCACTTCGTACCAATGAATTTGGGATTGACACTTTTTTTCGTACATGGCTTTATATGGTGCCATCTTCAAAAGACTCTTCATCTTCTGTATGTGGTCGTTGTACGCCACGACGTATGGAGTTTGATGAAAATGATTTATCAAGAGAAACTCCTAAGTATGAGAAATCAACTAGTACTGGAGGACCAATCGAAAATGTGAGATACTTACCAACCCTGGCGAATTCGAGGAGATGGGTCGGGTTGGTTTTCTTGGGAAAACCATTTGTGAAGAAAAAATGGTCCTTGAAGTCCCTTGTGTGGCTTTCATGTGGCAGGGAGCCCTGTACACCATGCCTGAATCTGTGTACTTCATGAGGGTGTAATACCCATCAAGCTATATCTTTTGGAGGCAGGCCCAAAAACTGTATTTATACAATATCTCGGCTAGAGAGGGCACGGGCCAGTTCCTCATTTGGAACATGACATATAGTCCAACGAGGGCTTGATAGTCATTCAGGAACAGCTGGAATGGAGCTATGTTGACGCACTTCAAAAAGTCAACATAGTATTGGTAGAGTGGCAGCGCCGCCCCTGCTTGGAGATGTGAAGTGCTCCAGGCCCTGAGGTCATTCACACTCCGATGCACTCTCTTTGTTTCTCAGGGCAGGTGCACCAGGATGTCCCTGTCCACCCCATAATGGGTTATGATCCGGTTCAGCGCCCTGCGAAGTTATAACTTGCTGGGGAGATGCTCTACCTAGAACCCACCCGCCTCATAGTGCGGGGTATCGTATATGGGGGTTTTGTGACGTCTTCCTCTGGGGTGCCACAACAGCCTGGCCTCTTCACCACAGGAGGCTCTTCTCTCACTACCAATGCTTGACTCTGCCCCGGGGCCAACAATCTTCTCTCCTCTAGTATCTGACCACCTTCTCAGGCATGGCGATAATCTCGTGGTCAAACATATAAAATCCCTGCTGGAGGAGTTGATAAAGCTCCTCAAACATCTAAAACAAAACCAAACAGTTAGAATCTTGACCAGAAGAAAATAGGCCAAAAAAAGAGAATCCCTAAGAAAAATACTCGGGGAATGGAGGAGAGAGAGAAGTCTAAGGGATTGGAGTGTCCTCGAAACCCTAAGTCGGGTCCCAAGGAACACCACCAGAACTCAAGAATTTTACTGGAATCTAGAAATTTTCTAGAATCCGGTTGAATGCCCAGAATGCGAAAAAATAGTGGGGAGCCTAAACAGCCCATTTCAGCTAATTTTGGTACAAAAATGGACCCAAGAGGACCGAAAAGAGGTCAAAAGTGACCTCAAGATTCCAGAAATCCTAAAAGTATAAGCATGCAACTACAAAGCATCAAGAACACCCAAACGGAGAAAGAAGAAAAGAGGCTTACTCGTGATGAACTTCCGATATATGATGTGTCATGTTTGAACACGAAAGTACTTCATATCCTTGACCCAGAAATAACTTGCTTCTCTCCAGCCGTCCACAATCATGGATGAATGAGCTTTGATGCAAAATTTAGTTTTGGCTTTAGTAGTATTATTGTAGTATCTCAGAATAGTAATAGCTTGTAGCATTTTAGTTTTGGTGGATATTGGTTCAAGCTGGGATTTAGTTAGAAACTCATAGAAATAGTTATAGATTTTATAAGTTTAACCTATAGTTTAGAAATAATAATTTTAACATAATGTTTGATTAATATAGCTGGTCCTAGAAATATTATTTATTATAACCTAAGGTTTAGATAGAATTAATAAGAACGTGACACTTGTCATAAGCATGTTTATTTAAGGATTTAAGGATTTTAGATGAATAATTTAATAATGGATGAATCTAGAAGCTCTAGAACCTTCCAGCAGCTGTTAGGATCACGTTTTACTCAGTCAAAGTTGCTTTAACAAACTTCAAATATGTTGAAAGTGTGCAAAAATGTGTTTAAAATATCTGTGTATGCCGATATATCGCAGCTATAGGGGCCGATATATTGCCTACGGGAGATACGAAAAACATGTCGACTTCGCATGAACGAAAGCTCGAGACATAGGTAGGGGTGATATATCACCTAGGGTAGGCGATATATCGGCTCTTGAAGCCATTTTTGAAATTTTGTGGATTTAAAATTAGAAACAACCCCCAACCACTTGGACTTGCTCTTGAACGTTTTTGACCAAGTTCTGGGCCTATGTTGAAACGAAAATTCAAATCTTTTCAATTATTATTCATTTATTTATTCACTTTAAAAGGGATTAGTTTCACTCCTTGAACTCTATAAATAGGACCTAGTACTCAGCCATTTCACTCATCATTCAAGCATTCTTCAGAGCCTCCAAGCTACTAAGATTACTCTAGAAAGGAAACACTTGGGTTTTAGGATAAGAGCTTTTCCGATCTAAGCTTTTCTAAACACTTAGGAAGTAAGATAGAGTGTTATTTTGGTATCGAGGTGTAGATCAAAGCTATAGTCCATTCAAGGTATTCTTATCCTCAGGTTTAATCCATCATAGTTTTTTTTATTTTCTTCCATTTTCTTTCAGATCCTAACTTGATTTTATGACTTCTTGGTTAGGTGTCTAAATTCCTTGAAACTTAAGGTTCTCTGGTAAATTTCTATCTTAATGGTTTAGATCTCTTTTTCATCTCCTTTTCTTTAGAAACTCATGGTTCTTATTGTTGATTTTAGGAGTTTTCAATCTTGTTCTTGTCTCCATTATCCCGGTTTTTGGTATGGAAAATAGGTTAGATTATATGTGTTATGATATGTTATGTTATGTTGATATGTTATATATGTATATGAATATATGTTTTATGTTATAGTCTCTTGGGGCTTATAGTTGCTTAGATAGCAAACCCCAAGATTTTTATCATTATCGTGGTTTAGAGTTATGATTTACCTTACCTCAATTAGTAGACTGAGGACCTAGATGGTTTTATCACATGCCACAGTAATGAGTTAATGGCCATTAATATTATAGTCATATATGATATATGTTTTTACGTCATATGTTTTATGATATAGTCTTATGATTTATGATGTATGTTTTTAATAGATTTTCGTTGCTGGGCATTAGGCTCATTCCTTTCATTTTAGATGGTGTAGGAAAATGAACTCAGAAGGCGGGACAGATTCGTGGAAGCTTGGCATGTGTATTAGGGAGGGATGGATTGAATGGACTGCTGGAAGATCGAGGATGACGTTGTTTTCTAGTCTTTTAATTTATGATTTTATGTATTTCTGCACTTAGTATTTAAACAATTGATTAAAGTTTATGTTTTATGTACTAAACAACGGGTACCCATACCTTATTTTGTATTTTGTACCGTATTTTGGATTTTTAATAAAACTCTAATACTTTATGTATGAATGTATTCCAAAATAGTAATAATGTTTAGTAGTTTTTAATGGTCCAAGGTCTAGAATTAGTCGGGGCATTACAGTTGGTATCATAGACACAATTCATATGCATGAAGTTCTTCTTGATACACATGCACAAGCTCTGGATCAAACCGCCAATGTAAGTGTTTATATTATGATTATTATGTTTATGTTAATAGCTAACGTTTTAGCCATTATATTTTCAGTTAGAATGAATGGAGCTTTGACCTATCAAGATATCCGAGCCATTAAGGCATTGAAAAGGATTAGAGAGCCAAGAAATACAATAGGAGTGTTAGAAAAAATCACTCAAAGATTGATCCTATTTCACAAGGGGATAGTTCACCTTGAAACTACTAAGCAAATTATGATAAGAGCTATGGAACAATATGTCCTAGTAATTAGGCTTTTTAAAGATTTTCTTTGTGTAATTTCAACATTAGAAGAATTATGGGAGACTATAGATGATGATGATGATTTACCAATAGCCATGAGATATTATTTTCTTATACTAAGGTTCACCTCTAAGTTTGAATTTCAATTCACAAATGAACAAAAGCATAATATCTTGATGAATATTCCCCGAGGTAGTTTTGAGGCTTAAGATAATGATGATTATGAAGAAATAGATGATGATATGCTAGATAAAGGGTCAGATGTAGAAGATCCTGATTTTTAGATTTACCCTAGTTATTTTTAGTTCAGTTTATTTATTTATTTATTTTTGCATTTAATATTGTACTTAGTGAAAACCTTTTTCCAAATGAATAAATTGTTATTTTTGAATGACATGTATGAGTTTGATTTTTTTTACAATCATAACAAATAATTAATTCAATAAATAATGACTAAGTTCAATGAGGGTGGATACAAATCAATGGACCAGGTTCTGTATTGAGAGTTTAAGGGGCCATAGTAGTGGGAACGATTTTACTAATTCCAGCCCTCCCTCAATATGGTTAACTTTGGAACATCGACGAGTTTCGAGCCTGAGAATTAAGTCATATAGGATGATTAGAAACAAACTTAGAAAGTAATAAAGATGGCTTATTTTTCTAAGTATAGAAACACACCCAACTCAGTACATAGAGCCAGTCTACGAGCGTTTCCGTAAGCAGCACACTCCAAACTTTGAAGGGACAAGTGACCCCTTCGAGGCGGAAGAATGGCTCATGAATGTAGAGCCGATCCTAGCACATATGAACCTCGACAACGCAGACCGTATATCCTGCATTTTGTCTCTTCTGAAGAAGGATGCCAGAATCTGGTGGGATTTAGTACAGCAAACTCACGACGTCGCCACCATGACATGGACTAGATTAGTGGAACTGTTTCACAAGAAGTACTACAACTTGGCAGTCATCGCTACGAGGGTAGAGGAGTTCACCAGTCTGAAGCAGGGCAACTTAACGGTAGTCGAGTACACTCGACAGTTCTATCGACTAGCCAAGTTCGTGCTAGAGTTGGTCCCAACTGATTTCTTGAGGGTCAACAAGTTCACCAGGGGACTCAGACCCAAGATTGAGCTAGGAGTCAAGGTAGGAAATCTTGGAATCACTTCTTACGCCGATGCTTTAGAAATGACTATAGAAGTGGAAAGGCTTCAGGCAAATGTTAGTAAGGAGGAGGCCAGCAAGTTTGAACCCAAGCAGCAAAATCAGACTCAAAATGGTAGAAACAACAACAGCCACCAACACAACAATAATGGCCAGAAGAAGAAGCATCCTGATAGTAAGCAGGCCGATGGTGACAAAAGAGCACGGAATAACAATGGAAATAATAGGTCGGGGTATGTGGAATACCCGCAATGCTCCAAATGCCAAAAAAGACATCCTTAGGAGTGTCGTGCGAACACCAAATGTTGTTACAATTGTTGCCAGGAAGGTCATCGAAAGAAGGAATGTCCACAGCTTAAATAAGAAGAAAAGAGGGACAGCAAGATGGTTCCAGCCATAGTCTTTGCCTTAAACCCAGGGAGAAGCCAAAGCTAGTAACAAAGTGGTCACAAGTCAGATTCCTATCCTCGATAATATATGTTCAGTATTGTTTGATTCGGGGGAAATACACTCGTATATCTTGTTAGGAATGATAGAGAAATTAGGCAAACCTTGTGAAAGATTTAGAACTAGGTTTGTGACAGAATTGCCTTCGGGCAAAATAGTCCTATCATCACGAATAGTATGAGGTGCACCGATCAAAATTGAGGACACAGAACTTGAAGGAGACCTGATAGAGCTAGAGATCATAGACTTTGACGTAATACTGGGCATGGATTGGCTAGCAAGGCATGGCGCAACCATCGCTTGTAGACGTAAGCAAGTGACCTTCGAAACTCCTGACGGTCAGAAACTATGTTTTATGGGAAAGGTTTCAGGACTATGGACACCACTTATCTCTTCTCTCAAAGCTCAAAGGATGATAGAGAAAGGATGTCACACATTCTTAGCAAGCATCACAGATGTGGCAAAGGAAACACCAGTTGGAGACGTTCGCGTTATAAAGGAATTTCCAGAGATATTTCTTGACGAATTACCAGGGTTACTGCCTACTCGGGAAATTAACTTCACAATCAAACTAGTACCAGGAACCAAGCCTATCTCAAAGGCACCATACCGGATGGCACAAACCGAACTCAAGGAGTTAAAGATGCAGTTGCAAGAACTCTTAGACTTGGGTTTCATCAGATCAATCCATTCACCATGGGGAGCACCAGTTCTATTTGTGAAGAAGAAGGATGGAAGCATGCAGATGTTTATAGATTATCGTGAGCTGAACAAGGTGAAGATTAAGAACAAGTACCTGCTACCATAGATCAATGACTTATTTGATCAACTCCGAGGAGTGACTGTGTTTTCTAAGATTGATCTACGGTCCGGTTATCAGCAGCTAAAGTTACGGGAAGAGGATATACCAAAGACAACTTTTAGAACTCGATATGGACATTACAAGTTTCTAGTTATGTCTTTGGTCTTACCAATGCTCCAGCCACATTTATGGACTTAATGAATCGGGTCTTCAAGGATTACTTGGAAAAATTCTTCGTAGTGTTCATTGACGATATTTTGCTGTACATTAAGGACGAAGTCAAGCACGAGGAACATTTAAGATTGACTATGTTGCGACTGAAGGAGTATCAACTTTACGCCAAGTTCAAGAAGTGTGAATTTTGGCTATCACAAGTAGCATTCCTCGGCCATATAGTATCCAAAGACGGAGTTGTTGTAGACCCAGCTAAGGTAGAGGCTGTGAAGGATTGGCCAAGACCTAAGAATGCGTTAGAGGTTAGAAGTTTTCTCGGGCTAGCAGGCTATTATCAGAGGTTTGTAGAAGGCTTTTCTAAGATAGCCACTCCGCTTACCAACCTGACCTAGAAACAACAAAGGTTCAACTGGACGGATAGATGTGAAGAGAGCTTCCAGTCGCTCAAGGATAAGTTATGCTCAGCACCAGTACTTTGTGTACTGACACCCAATGACAAGTTTGTAGAATATTGTGATGCGTCGAAGCAAGGTTTGGGTTGTGTGATGATGCAAAATGACAAAGGGATAGCCTACGCCACAAGGCACCTAAACAAATACGAGCAATGCTATCCAACGCACGATATGGAGTTGGCAGCGATGGTCTTCGCATTGAAAATCTGGCGTCACTATCTTTATAGAGAGCCATGTGAGATTTATACGGACCACAAGAGCTTAAAGTATTTCTTCACACAGAAGGAGCTCAATATGAGGCAACGCAGGTGGCTAGAACTAGTAAAGGATTATGACTTCGAAATCCTATACCACCCAGGAAAGGTGAACGTAGTTGCATATGCACTAAGTCGGAAGAGTTACGGAAATCTAGCAGCATTATCTGGAATATAAAAGCTGCTACAGGAAGAGCTGATCAATGCCAGAATAGAAGTAGTCATTGGTCAACTGGCTCGCTTGTCCATCTAGTCAAATCTATTAGAAGATATATGGATTGGGTTAGGGCATGATGACACATTGGAAATGCATATCGCTACAGTCGAGGAAGGCAAGGCCACAGATTTCTCTATATCAGAACAGGGGTTCTTGAGATATAAAGGTTGGGTATGCATGTCGAATGACCATGGAATTAAGATGAAGACTTTTGAAGAGGCACACACTACAGCATACTCAGTTCACCCGAGGTCGACCAAGATGACTCACAACCTTAAGGCACTATACTGGTCGCCGAGAATGAAGAAAGATGTAGCAGAGTATGTGTCCAAATGTCTTATATGCCAGCAAGTGAAAGCAGAACATCAACGACCTGCAGGCTTATTGCAACCGCTTAGTATTTCGGAATGGAAGTGGGACGATATAGCCATGGACTTTGTGATAGGATTACCACGAACAAATAAGTAGCACGACTCGACTTGGATAGTGGTAGATATACTAACCAAGTCAGCTCACTTCCTGACTGTCAAAACTAAATACACTGCAGACCAATACGCAGACATTTATGTTCGAGAGATAGTTGTAATGACCCAACTACTTCTAAGACCTTGGGCCATTAAAACTATTAGACATAGCTACTATTTTGGGAAACATAATAAGAAATAACATAACTTTATATAAAACCCAAAATATTGTACCAATACAAAATAAGGTAAAAATA
Source organism: Humulus lupulus (assembly GCF_963169125.1). Taxonomy (NCBI): domain Eukaryota; kingdom Viridiplantae; phylum Streptophyta; class Magnoliopsida; order Rosales; family Cannabaceae; genus Humulus; species Humulus lupulus. The sequence continues at coordinate 137,860,622 of NC_084801.1, read as the reverse complement.
TAAAATAAAATGTGATATGGTATGGGATCCCACTGTTTATAAAACAAAACATAAACTTTAATTGTTTAAATACTAAATGCGGAAATACATAAAAACATAAATAAAAAGACTTAAAAACAATGTCATCCTCGATCGTCACGCAGTCCATTCAATCCATTCATCCTCAACACATAAGCCAAGCTACCATGAATCTTTCCGCCTTCCATAATCATTTTCCTGCATCAAGCTAAAAAAAAAGGAATGAGCCTAATGCCCAGCAAGGAAAATCTACTAAAAACATACATCATAAATCATAAGACTATATCATAAAACATATACTATAAAACATATGACTTAAAAACATATATCATATAGGACTACAATATTAATGGCCATTAACTCATTAACATGGTATGTGATAAAACCATCTAGGTCCTCTGTCTACTAATCGAGGTAGGTTAGATCACGTGGTAGTATATGATAAACCATCTAGGTCCTCTGTCTACTAATCGAGGTAGGGTAAATCATAACTTTAAACTGTGAAAATGATAAAAATTCTTGGGGTTTGCAATCTAAGCAACTATAAGCCCCAAATGACTACAAGACATATATATCATAACATATCAAAACATATAAATACATATATTTATCCTATTTTCCTTAGCACAAACTAGGATATTTGAGAATAAGAACGGGATTGGAACACTCCTAAAAACCAATAGCAATAGCATGAGTATTTCTAAAGAATGAAGATGAAAGAGAACTAAACCATCAAGAAGAAACTTACCGAAAAGAACCTTAAGTTTCAAGAAACTTAAACATCTAATCAAGAATCATGAACAAGAGTTAGGATCTGAAAGAAAATAAAAGAAAACTAAAGAACTGAACTTAAGGATAAGAATACCTTGAATGATCTTATGAATTGATCTAAGTCTCAATACTGAAATCTCACTATATCTCACTTCCCAAGTGTTTAGAAAAGCTTTTAACCCAAAACCCAAGTGTTTCTCTCTATAGTACCCTTAGCAACATGGAGGCTCTGAAGACTGCTTGAAGAATGAAGAAAATGGCTGAGTACTAGGTCCTATTTATAGAGTTCAAGGAGTGAAACTAACCCCTTTTAATTTGAATGAATATAAAATGAAAAAGATTTGAATTTTCGTTCAACAGATGCCCAGAACTCAGTCAAAATCGTTCAAAGGCAGGTCTAAGTGGTTAAGGCTATTTTTAAATTTAAAACCACAAACTTTCAAAAAAGTGAGTTGGAGCCGATATATTGCCCCCCATAGGAGATATATCGCCTCCCCCCATATTCCCGAGCCCCGTTCAATCGTTTGTGCAAAGTCGACGTGTTTTTCGTATCTTCCGTAGGCGATATATCGGCCCCTATAGCTGCGATATATAAGCATACGTTGATATATCAAACACATATTTGCACTTTTTCAACATATTTTGAATTGATAAAACAACTTTGACTAAGCCTAAACGTGATCCTAATAGTTTCTGGAAGGTTCTAGAGCTTCTAGATCTTTCTTTTATTTAAACTATTCATAAAAATACTTAAATCATTAATAAACATAATGATGACAAGTGTCATGCTCTTAATAATTTTTTCTAAACCTTAGGTTATAATAAATATATTCTAGTACCATCAATATTAATCAAACCTTATGTTATAATTACTATTTATAAACTATAGGTTATTGTTATCCAAAAAGCAGGCATGGGTGACGTGGCAGACGTTTTTAACACGTGGCTGACACTTGGCAGAGGTTCTGTTCGACCATCGACCAGTGAGATTCCCTTGACATAACATTTGGATTTTATATACGACCAGCCTGGTCGTATACTCCTTATATTTTGAGATAATTTTGTACAATTATAATCATATCCAAGATTATCTCCCATGATCAATGATGATCCGATTATTTAGGAAAGAATATCTATAACTAATTCGTGTAATCCTCCTTAAGCTTATAAATAGAGAGAAATAGCTCAAGGAAGGGATACTTTTTTGGCTGATTTAAGTTTATACTTTACAAGAGAATTAGAGCTATTATCTTATGATTGTATTATTCATCTCTCTCAGGTCTGTGAAACTCAGAGAACCCTAGTTCTTTGATCACTCCTTTGAGAATTAATATCAATAATAGCTTAAGTGGACGTAGATCATTACCAATTCGTGGGGCCGAACCACTATAATGTGTTGTGTCGTTTACTATTCTTTCCATTAGATCTATTTCAACACCTTCATTCACATCAAGCATTTGACTCCATGTCAGTTGACCAAAACGAGGGTCAACATTCTGGTGCTTTCATTGAGAGCTTGAGACGAGGTTGTTGAAGCACTAATGGCAAAAACAACAAAGAAGAATGGGCAGGCAGCTGGCGTTGCACCATCTCAACCTCCTCCTCCGAACATGGCTGAAAATGAGTCACACTTGGAATTTGATGAGGAGGATCTGGACTCCGAAATGCTGAGAAATACCTTGGGGGTATTGCAAGATGAATTGGCCAATCTGAGGGCCAGTCAAGAAAGTGCTGCGGAGACTTTGGCATGGAAGCAACAAGAAATAGAGCGCCAGCGCCAAGAGCTGAGTGAAAGACATGCGGAGATGGACCGTCGTCAGAGGGAGGCCATGGCAGCCCTCGAAGCAGCCCTACAATTGGCTAGGAATCAGGCTGCACCTGCCTCACAGCCTGATCAACCCTCGAATGGGCCACCTCAAAGGGGTCCCAATCCTAGCCCTCTGATCCAGCCCATGATCCCTCAAAGGCCGGAGCAGCCACCAATGCCTCAGGATGATGTCCCACCAAGGGATCTTGAGATGCAACCTCCATCTCAGGCTGGTCGAGGCAATCCCCCACAACCAAGGCAGAATAGGGCCGAGCAGCAGCCCCGCGGTCCTAGACGCCAAGGGGGTGAAGAGCCAACCCACCGAGCAGGGGACATCGTCCTTCTGGAAACAGAAGGAACTCGGAGATAAGCTCTGCGGTCAGGGAACCCCCACGGCATGATAATGCATGGGGACCTACCGACCAGCGTAGGCCTCCCCCTAACGCTCGGGAAGTTCCAGCCCGAGGAGGCAACCGAGGGGACAGTCGGTCCCACCATAGCCAATCAAGGTTCAGAGATGGCCATGGCTACAATAAGGCCGACTCAGGCAGAGGGAATGTCATCCAGAGAAATGAAGAGAGAGGTGGAGGCAGAAGCCCACCACCTAGAGAAGACCAACAAGCGAGGCGTAACGCTGGGGGGCAGCCCAGAAAAAACAACATCTTTAACCGGCTCGGAGCAAGCGAGCAATGGTGAGGAGAAGAAGACTTAAGGGATGTACTCAACGACCACTGGGAACAGCATGACGAGTACATTCCCCCGGCAGCAGAGGCCCCGACGATTCCTGAAGCCGTGCAAGCCCAGATAGATGCCCTGAACCAAGCAGTGCAATAACTGGTCGGGGGAAGAACGTCTCACATCGAGTATGATAGGAGCAGGGGCACTCCTTTCGTTCAGAGGATAGTTGTGGCAGAGACTCCCAGTAAGTTTAAGATGCCCACACTTCCGAACTTTGACGGGTATGGTGACCCGGTATCTCATGTCAACAAGTTTGAGACACAGATGGACATTCAGAAAGTGTCCGAAGATGCTCGATGCAGGATCTTCCCTGCAACACTTTCTGATGCAGCACAGGAGTGGTTTTTTTAAATTCCCTCCTGCAAGTATTGTATCTTGGGAGATGTTCGTAAAGGAGTTTTACGGACAATTCTATGCGAGTCGTGTGCACCAACTGAGGCAAACCAGCTGGTTGAGATACGCTAGCAAGAAGGAGAACCACTGAAAGATTACGTCCAGAGCTTTATGCGAGCAGCTGCTGGAGCCAAAACAGTGGGAGACGAAGGCAAAATGATGGCCCTAACTGCAGGAGTTAGGCATCGTACACCTCTATGGAGTAGCCTCAGGAAGCATGGGGTTAAGACTACCCAAGAATTCTTGGATCGAGCAGATCGATACATCAAGCTCGAGGATGCCATTGCTAGTGAGGGAAAGACCCCAAGCAAAGATAAGGAGACTGAAGACCTTGCCAAAGCCGCCAATGGGTCAAAACCCAACGACAACGGTAAAGGCAATAGGAACGGCAACGACAAAAATGGGGGGAAGAGACCCCATAACAAACCTTCTACCTTCGAGAATAAGAGCGCTAAGGGCAACCGTTATGAGCCACGGTACACTAACTACACTGCCCTTGTCGAGTCTCGAGCATAGGTGTATCAGGCCACAAGTTCCAGTGTACCTTACAAAAGACCCACTGCCATTCGAAAGGATATTTCAAAAAGGGATACCACCAAGTTCTATCATTTTCATAACGACTACGGACACGATACGAACGAGTGCAACCAGTTGAAAGATGAAATCGAGTTCCTTATTAGACAAGGACACTTAAGGAGATACGTACGGGCCTCGGGGGCTTCCTAATGAGAGGCTCCAGGTGGCAACGAGCAGGCGCCTGCACTCCAACGCTCGCCACCTTTACAGCCTGATCCCGTAGCTAGCACTTTACTCACCATTTGCGGAGGCCCGCACCTTGCGGGAAATAACGGGAAGGCAAGGGAACGATATGCTCAGACCCTACGCCATGACCAGGACATTGAGATGATGACTGTGGAGGACCGGGCATCAAAGAAGGCTCGGTCAGAGGATGGTGAAACAACCTTCTCTGATAGCGAAGCCCAGCATGTCCGGTTCCCGCATTCCGATCTGCTGGTCGTGGATGTTCAAATTGCCAACATGATGGTAAAGAGAGTACTGGTTGATACAGGAAGTTCAGTTAACATTCTGTATAAATCTTTGCTGGAACGCATGAAATTGTCCGTCAAGGACTTGGAGCCCTGCAACCAAACAATTTACGGTTTCTCTGGTTAAGGACTCGCTCCAACAGGGTCAATCAGGCTTCTGGTAACAGCAGGTACAACGCCCGCTACTAGGACACTACTCACTACTTTCATAGTGGTCGATTGTCCTTCGGCTTACAATGCTGTAATTGGAAGACCCATACTGGTTGACCTTCGGGCCGTCACCTCAATATGGCACCTGGCCATGAAATTCCCAACAGACGCAGGGGTAGGACGCGTGTTGGGAAATCAGAGGGAAGCAAGGGAGTGCTATAATGCCTCAATTACTAAGGCCAAGAAGGGAATGTCGAGGAGCGCTCCCCCAGAAAGGTTGCAGATGGCCATTGATATACAAGCCCAATCAGGTGATGAAGTCACCAAATAGGGTGTTGCCCAAAGTGAGGATAGAGACTTAGATCCTCGCTTTGGGGATTTTGAGGAAGATGTTCGACCTGTCGAGGACCTTGAGGAGGTCCAGCTTGATGAAAAGTTTCTGACCAGAGTTGTAAAGGTCGGCAAAAATTTGGAAGCAACAACAAAGCACGCACTGGTAGAATTTTTAAGGAAGAACTAGGAAGTTTTCGCCTGGTCACATAAAGACATGGCTGGTATAGATCCTGCAGTCATCAGCCATGTCCTGAACGTCGACAAAAGCTTTCCACCAGTGCAACAGGAAAGAAGGCTGCTCGATAAAGATAGATCGAAAGCCTTAAAAGAAGAAATTGAAAAACTAAAGGAGAATGGGTTCATCAGGGTGGCGTTTTATCCATTGTGGGTTTCTAATCCAGTACTGGTTCCCAAGCCTAACAAAAAATGGAAAACCTGTGTGGATTTCACAGACCTTAATAAAGCCTGCCCTAAGGATTGCTTCCCACTCCCAAGGATCGACCAGTTGGTCGATGCAAGTGCAGGACATGAGATCCTCTCTTTCATGGATGCATAATCAGGATACAATCAGATCAGTATGCATCCCCCTGACGAGGATCACACTAGCTTTCAGACCAATACAGGGTTATACTGTTATAAAGTAATGCCCTTCGGATTGAAAAACGCTGGTGCGACTTACCAGCGACTAGTCAACTGCATGTTAAGGAGTTGATTGGAGTAAACATGGAGGTATACGTAGATGACATGCTGGTAAAGTCAAAAAAGGCAGAAGGACATGTGAAGGATTTACAAGAGTGTTTCAATGTTTTGAATGAGTATCAAATGAAGCTAAATCCTCTCAAGTGTTCCTTCGGAGTAGGATCAGGGAAATTTTTGGGGTTCATTGTCAATTCGAGGGGAATCGAAGCCAATCATGAAAAGATCAAAGCCCTGATCGATATGAAATCGCCGGTAAAAATCAAAGATGTGCAAAGTTTGACTGGAAGGATTGCCGCACTCAGTAGATTTATTTCAAAATCGACGGACAAATGCGTCCCTTTCTTTTATTTACTTAGGGGCAACAAGAAGTTCGAGTGGAATGAAGACTGCGAACAGGCTTTCCAAGCCTTAAAAACCCACATGGCACAGCCTTATGTCTTATCAAAGCCTATAGATGGAGAAACTTTGTTCATTTACCTGGCGATCACCGAATATGCTGCTAGTGCGGTGCTAGTAAGAGAAGAAGGCATACAAAAGGCAGTGTATTATGTAAGCAAGAGGTTAATCGGGTCCGAATTGAGGTATCCCCCCATTGAAAGATTATCCTAT